>NC_085101.1:3262001-3389389 GCF_963422355.1 Corticium candelabrum | reverse complement strand
TCAACAAACTATTGAAAATTTGAAATTAATTTATATTAATTAACACCAACTCACATAGCTAAAGAAAGTCTGTACAGTATGCAACTAATTAATTAAATAGTTAAACAAATAACCAACTATATGCTTTTTTAGAAACATAGAACGCAGATTAATTAATTAATTTAATTTAAGCGTCATTTCTGACCATCAACCTCGCGCAGCCAGACCGCTTCCGTACTTCAAGAGAGAGTGATGAGTGACTATGCGGCTTCTTTGAAGTGTACGTTCTAATAATTTACTCTTGCCAATAGCTATATTATAATGTATTATACGTTGTCACTATGTGTCGTTATGCCCCTCCATAATGGGCAAGTGGGTCTTTATCCCCATCTGGGCGTCCACCAACCCGGCAGGTGAGCCCAGCAGAGTACATGTTTCTGTGCAGTCCACACGGCGATCAATGACTAGCCAATTCAATTAAATTGCATGCATTACGGTGGACTGCGAACTTGATACAGCACGCGTAGTGGATGTCAATGACCACCAGGAAAGCACTGAATTGTCGTGCTCAACCAGATCAGTCTGGTTTGTAAAGTCTATTACAAGTACCGGAAGCAAACCCTGCTTCAGAAGTACTTAGACCATCACGGCTGTCTAGAAAGAAGACATGACTTTACGAAGGATCCGAGTAGATCCCAGAAGCACTGTTTTCTGTAAGTGCTGCAGGTTGTGATGACCCGGAATAATGTCCAGCCACCGTGCAATACCTGCGTGCACTGTGCCCAAAGCTGCCAAGACCACCGGAACCACCAGTGTTCCACAATGCCACATGCGGCTTATCTCCACTCGCAAGTCGCTGTACTTCGCCAACTTCTCAGCATGTTTTTTTGCCAATGTTGCCATCAGCAGGACAGCTGATATCATAAGAAGACAAGTGTTTGTCTTCCTATTTCTGAGACAGATGTCTGGACGATTGGCTTTGATCTTCCTGGCAGTGGGGATGGTGGTATTCCACATCATAGTAATGTCATCCGTCTCCGCAAGCCTATCAGGATGATGCCGGTACCATCTGCTCTCCACTGGAACCCTAAAATGGCGACAAACATCCCAGTGAATGATGGATGCCACCTGATTGTGTCGATCAGTGTAGTCCGTCGGTGCCAAAGCACTACAGCCTGCCGCAATGTGGTCGACTGTTTCCAGGCCTACACTTCACATGCGGCAAGTAGGACTGACATCACGATGTAGAATCTTGCGCTCATAGTACCGAGTCCGGAGAGCTTGGTCTTGAGCAGCAACAACCAGTCCCTCAGTTGCAGCAGGAAGATTCGCTGCCTTTAGCCATCCGTATGTCTCTTTCATGTCCACAGACGGTTGCTCAGTGAGACGACGATACTGCCCGTGCATAGGCTTCCCGCTCCAGGACCGCACACAAAGAGAACTGCAACACGTACGGTAATGTCTCGCATTTTGTTTCAGGCGCTTACTCGAAGCCACCTTCAACCAAGATGGATGCATTCCTGTGTAAGTTCTGCGACTTGTTGTCCGAAGCAAGATTCCTCCCCAGCTGTGCAGTAAACCGACAAGCCATGTGCTTGATCGAGTGTGAAGATTTTCCAGAGTCACACTCCCGTATCATCTGCATGGAAGGATCAGAACTGTCAGCAAGGTAACAGTTCAGCCTCACAATACAAGATTGATATGTCAACTCAATCTGTTGTAACCCCCTACCCCCATCACTGCAGGGAGGGTACAGTCGGTCAACGTCTGCAGCAGGATGGTGGACACCGTGCATAGAGAGGAGCTTTCTAGTCCGTCGATCAAGCGGCTGCAGGTTCGTGCACCTCCAATGAATGACGCCAAAACCGTAAGTGAGAAGCGGTAGTGCAAACCCATTGATGGCTAGAATCTTGTTCCGACCATACAACTCAGTCCGGAGAACCACCTTCACTCTGCGCAAGTACTCACGACGGAGTCTCTCCCGCATCATGCTGTGCTGAATACCGTTACTCTCATCTACACCCAAGTACTTGTAGACTTGACCCGGTTCAAGACAGTTGATGGTGTCCGTTTTTCCTACCATCAATCCAGAGTTGTGTCCAGATAGCCTGCCGTTGACAAAGTGAGCAACAGCACATTTGTCCAGACCAAACTTCATCTGGATGTCATCAGAGAAGGTACGAGCCGTGTGCAACAACCCGTCCAACTGATCAGAGTTTCTGCCATACAGCTTTAGATCATCCATGTAAAGTAGATGACTGATAAGCTGACGTTTGGCAGTCTCACCATGCCCAGTGGTCATCCGGTAGCCGTAACCGGTTCTGTTCAGCTCCTTGCTCAGAGGATTGAGAGCCATACAGAAGAGAAGTGGAGGAAGTGAGTCACCTTGGAAAGTACCCCTCCTGATCTGCATAAGCCTTGTCTTGATAGTACTATTCCCGCAAGAAAACACCATCGATGTCCTCCAACTCTTCATCACACGTGACAGGAACCCGCACAAGACTGGACTGATCTTATGCAGCTGAAGGCATTGGAGCAACCAGCTGTTTGGCACGCTGTCATAGGCTTTCTGGTAGTCCACCCAAGCCATGCTCAAGCTCTTGTGCCTGGTCCTACAGTCTTCGGTAAGCAGCTTGTTGATCAACAGCTGATCCTTTGCACCAAAAGATCCCTGTCGACAACCCTTCTGCTCCGGAGCCATGAGGTTTCTCTGATCCAAATGCCCTGCAATCCTCTGCCTGATGACTGAGGTTAGGGTCTTATAGAAGACAGACAGACACGTGATAGGCCGGTAATTTTTGGCCTGGTCAGTCTTGTCATTCTTAGGAATCAGAATAGTTATTCCTTGAGACAACCAGTCGGGTACAGAGTTTGGATTCTGAACCAGCAAGTTGTAGTTACGTATTATTATTATTATTATTATTATTATTATTATATTATTATATTATATACATATTGTGGGAGTAAGTCGTCATGTGGTATACGTGCAAATCACACAGAAATCTACCTCTGAAAGGGCCTGAAAGCAACTAATGAAAACAACATGAATTTCATGAAAGACGTATATGCAAACAGAAACCTGGTATTATAGATACAACTAGCTTGATTGCCCGTCTTCGCCCGAATGCATTTAATTGTAAGGAATTACCATGGAAGTTACATTTTAGTTACAGTTTATATAATAGAAGCTCACTATCCGGTTCTTCGCACGGGCAGACTAAATATTAATAATATTAATGGTTAGTAAGTTTCTGGTATCAGGCAAATTGTTTTGTTGCTGAGAATACATTTCATGAACAAATTATAGCAGAAAGCTCACCATTCCGTTGTACACAAGGGCAGATTAGCTATTAACTATTTAATACTACTAATGGTTAGCTATTATTATTTGTTAGTTAATTAATTTATCGTTGTAAGGATTTATGAAGTATACATCATTAAACCGGTTTAGTTTATTAGAAAGTTACCTCTAAAAAATTTTGTTCAGAGTTATATCCCGTCCAATGATATCCCGTTCTGAGACTATTGATTTTTAGTTAATATCCTGTTGAAGACAAAGAATCAATTGTAGAGTAATGTGGGTCTTGAGAGGGAGGCCCAGAGGTAGCGCGGGATATTTCTTGAGTTGGGTTGTTGCGGTTACGCGTTGAGTTGTACGTTGCCTAATATAACGCTGTTACTCTAAACCAAGGTACCGGAATCTACACTGGTGACAGGAATGGAACCCCATGGCAGATCAAGTTCGCAAACCAGACGTTTTCAGCGGAGACGGCAACCAGCTAATGGCATGACTAAAAAAGACGGAGGTATGGGACAGCCTTAATTAAGGAATATGACGGGGGAAAAGAAAGCCTTGGCAATAGCCTCACGACTAGGTGGAGCCGCATTCCAAGTCTATTTCAGACTATCAGAGGCAGATCACAAAAAGCCAGAAACAGTCGCTGAACAACTCAAGAAGGAGTTCATAAAAGTGGAAACAGACACAGGAGTGGCCATGGTAGAAATAAACAACCGGACGATGAAGGAAGGAAAGTCACCTGCTCAGTTTGCTCACGAAATAGGACGATTGGCAAAGCTTGCTTATCCGGGCTTTGAAGAGTTCGCCCTGTCAACAGTTACACGCGACACCTTTATACGGGACTACCAGAGGAACTGAGACTGTAAATCAAGAAGGAGAGAAAATACGCCATAAAGAATGTAGCTTGGCTGACAGAGGAGGTAAAACGACTTCAACTAGCAGGAGTAGGCAAGAAAGTGGTGGTCCAAGCAACTAAAGCACCCACTGATAGTGATACAGTGTTGACCGATGGACACTCAGTAGATCATCTATTTGAGCTGCTCAACGAGAAACTACAAGAAGACTCACCATCTGCACAATACGCGGCAGGGCGGGCCCAGACAAGGGGCGTGGTTCTACGCAAATGAATAAGACTAGAGAGTTCTATCACCACAGAGGTGGCTACCAGTACCGTGGACGTAGATGAGGGAAGCAGAGGAACGAAAGTCGGAATCCTCGAAATAGTTAATGCTTTATTTGTGACTCTCCAGAACATTTGCAGTTTGACTGTCCATTCAGAAATCACTGCCACATGTGTTTACAACCGGAACATATAGCCAAGTACTGTAAAGCCCAAACTCCAGCGAGAGGGCGACCTGGGAGATTTACTGCGTCATTGACTACGGATGTCAGGGGACTCATACTGGCTGATTTGCAGATCAGAGGGAGATAATACCCATTCCTAGTTGACACAAGAGCAGAAATCAGTCTCATCTCTATCCACATGGTGTCAGAGATAGGGCTATTGGTCCAACACGGTCACACCAGACGGCCCGTGATGGTGGATGGCACATCCATTCGTTGCGATGGAGCTACAACTGCTGAGGTTAGTCTGGGATTGAAACGCATTACACATTCATTTTACGTAGTTGCAAACATCGACAAAGGGAAACTAGGAATGGACGATCTATCGCTCTTGGACGTTACCATCGACACGCGATCTGGTTGACTTTCAGTCGATGGACGCGAGGTACCTGTCTCAGCATGGGAGGTTGCGGAGCGGAAGAGTTCACCCGTCAAGATGATCAAATATGGGAAAGTGTACGCGGTACGGAATGACGTCATTTAACCCAACCAGGAACGGGTACTGTGGGGGCTGTTCATACTTCTGAAGCTGGCAAGTGGACCGGCATAGTAGAAGTTACTGGGGATATCACCAACAATGTGGGTCTATTGGGATGTGGTGTGATCACGACAGGTGGGAGAGACAACCATGTGCCAGTATGTGTCCTAACCTAACCAAGCAAATAATCAAGATCCACAGCCGCCAGACACTAGGAGAATTTCACTGAGATATCGGATGGCGATGTCCTCGTGAGCAGTGTGACGGACCCAATAAAGGTGATGTCAAAGCGTGAGAATCCAGTGAGCCAAGTCACCGTAGATAGCCAGCTAACAGCAGACCAAAACGCTAAGCTATTGAAATTGCTGAACAAACACCGAAGCGTTTTCGCAGGACCTGGGAACGAAGGGCGTTCAACAACCGTGACACATCGCATTCCATTAGTAGATGAAACCCCGATAATGAGATCACGGCGAGTCCCCATTGCTTGGAGAGCAGAAGTGAACAGAGAAATCAAGAGACTGGTAGAGCAAAACGTCATAATACAGTCCTGCTCGCCGTACGCAGCTCCGATATGCTCAGTACGTAAAACGGATGGCTCTCTCAGACTGTGCATAGATTACCGAGCCCTCAATGGAAAAACAAGAAATGATGCCTTCCCCACGAGTAAATTCCCTAAAGTCATCGATAACATGGCTGGGGCGAGATACTTTAGAACCATAGACTTGGCCCGCGGCTATTACCAAATTCCGGTGCACGAGGAGGACAAACACAAAACAGCTTTCGCTCTACAAACGGACTATGGGAATTTATTGTCATGCCTTTCGGGCTTAAGGGGCCCACTACCACCTTCTGCAGATTCATGAACATGGCTCTCTAGTTCATATGACACCCGAGCAAATAGCGTTGTATATGGACGACGTTTGCGTCATATCAGCTACATTTGAAGACCACTTGAACCGTTTTGACAACGTGTCTGAGGCACTGCTACACCACGGTCTTCGTTTCAGGGCAGGTAAATGCCGTTTTGCGATAAAAGAGATTGACTTCTGCTGTCACAGGATTACTGAAAAAGGTTACAACCAATTGCCACCAACAGTGAAGCTATTGCCGCACTCCCAATTCTCAGCTCACCCCCCGAGGTCAAAAGGTTTTTTAGGGGCAATGGGCTGGTACCGCAAATTCATACCACGATACGCAGAGCTGACCAACCGTTGATCCAACTTACCTAACAAGCCCGCAATTTTGTTTGGACTGAAAAATACCAGACTGAGTTCAACTTCCGCACTGATACTCACCCACCCATCTCAAGCAGTCAGTTTACCTTAAATACCGGCATCGGCCATTGGTATCGGCGCAAAGCTAGCCCATAGTACAGTAGGACACCACTTATCCGACAATCAGTTATCCGACAGCACGGATTATCCGACGGTGCATGGCTTGTCTGAACTGCGAGGTTGTGCGCACGCTAGGATACGATTCATGTGCGTACAGTACTGTATCTGTGATCCACGTGTCGTCAAATTAAATTAGTTATTAGTTTTTTTGAACGCAGTCCCTACCACATCATAAATGTAGGCATCCAGGTTGTAATTGAGCACACCGAATGAGAGCACTGTACCTCTTCTCTGCATAAAGTGAGATTGAAAACTGTGCTGAGCCTTGCATACCCCGTTCATCGGACAAACGCATCGTTCACCAGACAGTAACGTTTATATTGCACAAACGCATCTTTCAGCATAGTTACATATATATCGCTAATCAACAACTCTTTACTTACAAATCGTATTGTTACTCTACATGTCAGCCAAGATCTGTATGAGTTACGGTCGGATAAACGCCCGTGGCAACGGCCCCAATCGTCGGACACCCATTTTCTTGCCTTCCTACCTTTTCAGCAACAGATCTAGGTTTCAAATGACTGCAGTTGCTTAAATTCAGTTATCTGAAACGCAGCAGAATGCTGAACGCTTGCCTTAAACATTTCTCCTACAACCACGCCCCCACTGGGACATGTAAAAGCTGTTTATTGAACGAAATAGCCGTTCCACAAAAAAGACGACAACCGAAACCGATGATAGGGCACGATTGAAGTACTAAAACGCTCTTTTACCCTTTGAAAAGAAAGTCGATCCCCGCTTACCGCACGTTGAGAAGGACTTGATGTATTCTAATTCAACTTTACCTAGGAGAAGCAGTGGTAAAGATTCTAGCTGCTCTGATAGTAAACAAAGTTCCTGCTTTCGGTACAGCTAGTTGTATCAACGATGACGTGCTGCACTTCAAGGTCAGGCAATGGTAGATATCAAACTGAGATAGAAACACCTGCACACGTCCTATTTAGAGCCAAGATGCAACATGCTTCCGGAAAGAGAGTCCTTCCATTGATTACCGACAAAGACTACATGTATACCCAGTAAATGACAGCCACGAGACAAATTGCATTAGTAATTAATCATTGTTGTCATTCTCGTCGTGTGTTCACACTATGGTTTACAAACCATGGTGTGTTATGTTTTGATTTCCGTGATACGAGGAAGAAGTAACATAGAGTGCAAACAAACCTGTGTTCAGACTGGACTGGGTTTGATTACCTGGTTTGTCAACTCAGCACTCTATAGTTTGAGCAGGATTCTCTACATGGCGTACGCGTCCGATGTCAACAGTTCGGTACTCTGTGATAGCACTGCGATGGCGACGACAATGACGTCGTCTGTCTCTCGAGATTCTTGCTGTTGACGCCCAGTTTCTTGCAGCATCCACCACAGCAAGACGATGATTTCCTTGATAGCCATACTGCTACTCTCGTAGCTATGCGCTAGGCAGACTCTACTCTCGTTACTTTATGCACTACACAGCTAGGAGTGTTTTGATAGCTCCAAACCAGACTCAAGTAACCGCAAACCTACCGTCGCAAGTGCGGTTTGCAAACTCAGCATTCTAGAGGGCAACGTCTAGCACTAACTGAACTATGCTAACAAGCTCCAACAGGGCTCAAACCATAGTGTGACACACCTACTGTCTGAAGAGTCCTCGGCACCTACTAATCTTTCTACTGCTTGTTCTACCACACTGTCTGACGTTCTGTACAGTCGCTTGTCACTCATCCGACCCCCTTGGGATCGCACCCTGTTGGATGAGTGAAAATGTGGGATAACTGGAGCTGTTATGAAATCAACTATTTTCACATTATACAGCATTTCTCCACACTAGGTATACTGAATGTAGATGCAAATTTAAGTTAAACGAACCAAATATCTTATTAATCTAGAGATCAAAATTCTACTTTTCATGATTGAATGTAAATTTATATTATGTGCAGGATCTGTCATCATCTGTCCAATATCATCTCTCATATCATCTGTCCATATCGTATATCTGCCATATCATTTGTCATATCATCGACCACGTGGCAAGCTAGACCTGTCGAATATCCGACGTGTGGGATAGGTAAACGTCGGATAAGTGACACCTGATTGTACTGGTTTTCACTTTGTGGATGACGTGGTCGGCATTCTTCTTCCATTTCGCCGCCCGTCAAATTTTCAACGCCTTCTCTGGCCTGTTCCAATGGCAGAAAACTGTTGAACAGGACAGACCCTGACGTACAGTAATAAAGTAGATAACTAATAGGCAGTTAGGCTGGGTAGCAACCATTGCTGTAATTGCTCATTTATCGATTGTTAGTATTACAATTCAGGATGATAGCAATATTTTCGTTTCTGCCATATGTCTTATCTGGTAACCACATTTCCCACTGGATCTTCTTTCTTTGAACGGACTTTAGTTTCCGCTAATAACCGTTGATGAGTCAAATGAAGGCCAAACGAATTGGGGGTCGTACGATATTTCCTTCCAACTCTCTTATGCAAAGAAAAAGCGACTGTCCGACGAAAGGTGCGTTACCTCGACTCAAGAGCATGCGCTATCTCTCCTGAAGAGTAGCAAACGGAGACAGTGATAGTGTTGTTGTGTTAGCCAGTCGCCTATAAACCTACCTCAGGTGCGAAGTTGCAGAATTGCCTTTACGTTTTTATGGGGGAGGTCGTATCCGATGAATAATGGTGGTGTCCGATGAACGGGGTAGCAGAGAAGGATCACGTTCACCGTCCTAGCAAAACCGTTTCAAGCCTTTGGAAGTCTCGCGTCTGGAATCACCGACTTTACTAATCCTTTTTACTGTGGGCTTTAATTAACAAAACTCAGTCTTACTTCGTTTATTTCTTGCACGGCTGTCCGATGGTTAGGATGTCCGCTAACAGGGGCGTCGCACTAAATAAATGTGTAAGAATAGGCCTAGATAACATATCAGGATGCAACTACGTTAGATATAGCTACAAGCTGCTACATGCTCAAGGCACACGCCTTGTTATTTTTGCTTCTCTAGTAGGAAGTAGGACGTCTACATCATGAGAATGAGTAGGAAGTTTGACGTCTACATGCGTAGACATGCACATGCTTAGGGTACTGCACCGCTGTGCTCATCAATAGCGATTTCATCTGCTCGTGTATATGTAGTTCAAGTCCAACTAAAGTGCTCGAAGTACATGTACACACGTTGTACCTAACACTCGCGAAAACTCGTTCCTTGCATGCACATCACTGACCTGTTCAATTGGTACTCTAGACGTGGGGCGTCTGATCGACCGGTCCGTCTTCTCTTGACTCACGTCAGGGCCACCAACGCGAGATTAGCTCCAATGTGATTGCTTTGTTAATTTCCTCTGATCAGCGTCAAGTGACTAACTGTTTACCTAACATAACTAGAGCATGCACCCTTAGGTGTAATATTTTGTGCATACAGTATCACAGTATCTTGGTTTACTCTAGTTACTAGGTAGCTGACGACGCTGGCGATGAAGCCATAGCAATACCGCGTATTGTAAACATTCGCATGTCGAGGCATGAGCGTCGTTGTTGACGATAGAGTTGCAGGTGGTCCGGCCTACTACGTAGAGAGCCACATATAGACGTGGCATCCAGTGCCTCGAGCTAATTAATGTAAACGCCTACACTCCAAATTCTTGCTAATTAATTTATTTACTAGCCCTCACACGCCCTCTGGCGGTAGGAATTGCGCTAACACCTTGATAGTAGCTAGTCTCGTACCCAGTCCTCCTCCTCGCGCGCGCTGCATGTGTTTTGCACGTGCTTTCTGTGGTACGAGTCTAGATAGTAGCTACCTACATATGTATAAGCAAAGAAAACGCAAAATTAACTTTGGCCAGTCGTCCATTATTTGGCACATAGAGTAGCCCCCATCACACAATCTCACTGTAGGACGGGTCCACGTGTTACTCTAGAGACAAAATCTACACACACACACACACGCGCGCGAGCGCGCGCGCGCACGCACGCACGAACGCACGCACAAACTTATTTGGCAAAATTTTCAATCTACTCAGCTGCAGCGCTTTAGAACTTTCAATACACGCGTCCTATTGCTTTAGTTAAACTCTGACTGCAGCGCGCGCAACTTGCACTTTACTATACTATTAGAGGCTGACATGACTTGCGAGCACGTCTCTTCCCCCCGCCCTATGGGCAGTAGCAATTTATGATCTGTTCGTGGAAAATGACGCCATTTCCGCTATGAAGACGCACCTTCAGTGACACACACACACACACACACACACACACACACACACACACACACACACACACACACACACACACACACACACACGGACGGACGGACGAACGCACGCACAAACACGCGGCCAGGTGAGCCGGCCTAGTTAAAACCTCTGACTGCAGAGGACGCATTTTGCACTCTACTTTAAACCAGAGGATGGCATACAGTGGCACGTGAATACATTTGACATATGCACACTTGTTTAGTTAGACTAGCAAACTCCGGCGCATCTCATTTCAGGCGGGCACGTCCTTGTTGCACATGACCCAAAACTGGGTGGAGCACAGAGCGCGCACTGGCGTGATGGCATCCAGACAGACCATGTATGAAATTGTAGACTAGCTTGTCAGTGTACCAACGCATACACCTAACGTTGAATTTCTGTAGAAGAAACACTGCTACCGGCGCATTGTCTGTCGCTACGGGTATGGGCTAGTCCTCAATTCTAGCCAGCTGTTGTTACATGTAGCTACCATGTAAAGAGAGATGCACGATCTGCGTTGACGGCGGCGTCCAGCACCTCTCCATGGCTATTTCGCACTGTGAGTTTCAGATGCCATCACGTGATGCTGTGCTCCACCCATTTCTGGGTCACGTGCACCTGGAAGAAAGCGCTTCTTTGTTCAACAGCAAGCTATCTCAAGATTGTGGATGGTAAATGTGTGGATAAAGAACTTAAAACACTTGTCGTTAGCTTTCCCGAAATGTCAAGTACGAGGAGCGAAACTCGTACGAAAGGCGGACAAGAATGCGATTCGCCTTTCTGTTTGTGCTAGAAATAAAGGCTCTATGTCATAGAACGTGGTGCACCCTAAGATGTTCGCTTGTTCTGCTTCGTTATAACACAACTTGAAATCGTGGCACGTTTTCAAGTTTGCGTGGGTGTGCCTGCGCGTGCGCGGTGAATCGTGAGCGGGCACATTTAATTAAGTAATCTCGTTCACATGCATTTTTATTCAGTTATGTATGAAGAATTAGCAGCCGGACAGAATTGTCTAGGTCGTTCAATGATATCCCATTCTGAGATCAATTATCTCAAAGTAGAATATATGCCGTTACAGATCTCGTTCTTTGCCCGGGGCTGATTGCATTCTTGATTGTTAGTTAATTAATATCCCTTCCGTCAGTTTGAAACTCGTTAGTGTGATCTCTTTCACTTGAGAAGAAAATGAGATACCGTTCTTCGCCCAAGCTATGTGGATTATTGATTGAAATCTACGTCTGAGCAGAAGGAACTTGAAAGTGACGTGCAGTTACTCACTCGATATCAAAGGTCTCGTCTCGCAACTATTTAGCAATCCCAATTAGATTATTGATTGTTAGTTAATATCCCGTTGAACACAAATGAAAAAGTAACCGAGTGCCTCAGCAGCGAAATTCCCGCTTAGAATCATATATATATATATATATATATATATATATATATATATATATATATATATATATATATATATCCGGGCAGCAAAATCTAGAGCATCTACACTTACTCATCCGTATAGATAGCTTAACACTCATGCGGATGAATTCGACTCTTGCTCTTGCATGTCGCGTTTTTCGGTAGAAATCGGCACTCTCCCCGTGTAGCGCACTGTGCTGGAACGCGCGGGTCGAATTCTGCACAAAAGCAATCAGAATTTGGAGAGAAATGCAAGCGCGACCAGAAATCGTCTATCTCTGGAAGCGTTGGGAAGGACTACGACAGGTACAGTCTACACGAGACTGGTCGGAAGTGCGTTGGAATAAACGGGAAGGTGTAGCGTTTGCGTCGTCGCCAGCGAAATTCGGCTACATCACCGTCTGTTAGTACAGGTTTGGCGTGTGCCAGCCAAATTCGGCGAACATCGGACCCGGGGCGAGGGAGATACTCTTGTACACACATACAGACAAACAGACAGCTCTGCTTTATTTAAAACTAGCCCACACCCAGCAATCTGAGCGCACGCGGTAGGCTGTAGAAATGGAACCGCCCGCCCCGATTGTACTTCCTGCTTATAGCATGGTGCAATTTCCGCGAGGGAACAAAGCCCACCCGAGTCGAATCCCCAAGAGGGGTCCCCGGCTAGTCGAGTGTGAAAGTCAGTCGAAATCGCACCCATCCTGCAGTGTCGTTTGTAAGATCCAGTTGGCTTTCGTCTACACTAAAGTATCATAGCATGCCTCTCTATCCACGTGGCACTGCAAAGACACATGGAGCAACAAAAAATTACTTATACGGTACGCACGCCCACTCATGGTTTGAAATGCATGCACAACTATTGTAATCGTGAAAGCGTTTGTTAGACAGCAGACTCCTCCATGCCATCAAAAGCGACAATCTCGGTAAATTTTACCTCATTTTCAACCCATTCATCGCCAGGCACTTCAATGCGCATTTCTGTTTTCCTTCTCACTTCCTCTTTAGAGAGCTGCGAAGCTAACGACACCTCCTTGGCTTCATCTGTGCGATGATGATTTGGCCTATTAGGATTAAGGAAAAGATGGGCCGTTATTGAAGTGTCAACTTGACATGTCAAAGATTTGCCTTACATGCCTGGATAAGCTTTTTCCCCGTGAACCAGCTGATCGAGACCTTTATGCAATGAAAGACGACAGTCTATAAATATGAGTGGAGTATCGAGTATACAATAGGCATATGTATACCTCTACTTTCGGAATCGGGTGATACACGCAGAATGTCCAAACATGTCAGAATGCCAAATAGAACAGAACTCCAAAGCAGAGTCCACAAAATTATAAGAAGAACGCCGCCGATGTTCCAAGCAATTAGAACCAGGGATGCACGGTTACCTTTGTAAAGTAGTCCATGTCTTTGATCAAGAAACGGAACAGCAAGGACTCCCCAGAGTCCGCCTCCTAAATGAACTGCACAGCATACGGATGTTTGTTAGCAATGCTTGCCAGTAGTAGACGCGCACTCGCGCGCGCGCACACACACACGCACACACACACACACACACACACACACACACACACCACACGCACATGGACAAATGTTAAGCCCTCCGCGTCTTTCAACGTCGACTTTGAGGTCAGTTGCAGAAATAGCTCCCCCTGTCTCTTAAGACAGGGCCTCCATGCGCTACGTGGAGTCTTGAGCCAGCGCTACAATCCACCTGGAGGTTGGCCAGACTCATCCAGGGGCACTGACAATGGCGCAGCTCTGGGACTGGACACCAAGGCCCACACGTACCCGTCTGCTGCATGATGTTGCTGCCAAGCCAGCGGTCTTGTCCACCCCAGTCAATGACCAGGTACTCATTTATACTTGTGAGACAAGAGAAGCAAGTGTAGGTGAGTTTCTTGCTCAAGGAAACTGCGACAGTGTCGCCTCCACCAGGATCGAACCTTCAACCCTCATCACGGAATACAAGATCCCGGATGTCATCACAAACGCTCTACCATCTGCTCCACCGCGCCACACACACACACACACACACACACACACACACACACACACACCACTAAATCTTGACTTTGACCTAGACTTTGAGAGCAGTCCATTGAAATATCAATGATAACGGTGTCACCAAGGGGCAAAAACCAGGAAAAAAGGTAAGAAGTGACTATCACTATGTTGTCAACGAACAGAAACGATAATGTCGCGTTCGATCTCCCTGTCTACGAAAAGATCTTCCACAGAGGCATCTATAGATTGTCTTTTTGGTTAGCAGTTAGATAAGTATGCTGTTAAGTTTGTAGATTTGTTATGGTTATAGTTGACAGACAACCGTTTGACCAGAGCCTTCCTCTTAGTTTTATCTTGAGCGAGGGTGTACTAATTTGCCTCGAACACATTCATGGTTTCAAGTCATTTGACACTGAATCCCTCCATCTCTTTTTAGCACCATGGCATGTCGCTATACAAGGTAGCTCTTCAAAAAAAATTTGTTTAACAGCACGAGTAGTGTCAATACGGTCAACATGCCTTAGCCAACGTAACCAATGGGACATTAAAACATCGCAAATTCGTTTGCTCATGTCAGACTTTGATGATAGATGTCTTGATGTAATATACTCCTGCCACTCTTGCTGTTTGGTGACACGGAGAATGGTTCAAATCGATTGATCATGAAAAGAATCTATAGACATCTGATATTTTTAGACTTGGCTGTCTCTGCACCATATAAGGAATTGGGTAGAACGACAGCTTGATCGACAGTTCTTTTTGTAGCTATTACGAAATGCTTGTTCTTAAAAATTGGCTGATGCAAAGGCTTTAGAAGGTTTGGCAATGCGGAGTGACATTTCTTCCTGTTATAAGTCACTGTCTGCTGCAATGCAGCTAACGAGATAAACAAAGTTATCAACCATCACTACAGAGCCACCATCAAGAACATGGCCATCATTGCTTCTTCTTCTTCTGGTATTCTAACTCGTGCAAAATTACCACTGACTTGGTTTGAAGGACCAAGTAGGCACTGGCGGAAACAATTGCCACATGCGCCAACTGCCACACGGTTCGCAATCACTAGGTCACCTCCTGGTTGTAAACACTTGTTCCACGTTACACACAAACACGCGCGCGCACGCACGCACACACACACACACACACACACACACACACACACACACACACACAATCCAACAATTGAGAATAGCATTGTTCTCCTACTTGAAATAGCGTCTATGGGATCGTCCACTCTCCATCTCTTTATTCCTTCTGTTGCGTGAACATACACTACACCAGCCACTCCTCCAATACAAAATGCCCCATACGGGTAAACCGAACTTACGCCAGCGCTAATAGCCACCTATTCCAAAAATTCCGGTAATCAGTAGTAAATTATATATATATATATATATATATATATATATATATATATATATATATATATATATATATATATAGTCAGGTAAGTTATACGCTTGATGCAACGTACCAATCCAACCAAACTGCCGTTTATTGCTGTAGAAACCCTCCACTGTCTAGACTCTTTACTCTCTCTGTGTCGTTCGTACGTAATTGCTGTGATGCTGCCACTCGCTGCTGCCAGCATGCAATTCACAACAATGAGACCGAATACAGCAGCATCGTCCGTTTCTGCAAAACGTCTGTGCGCGACAAGATTAAGTGAAAAAAAGGAAAATGCGATGATAAATCCTCCTAATACCGTCATCTAAAATATACTTCATTGAGTCAACACGAATTTTGAAATAATATCACTGGCACTCACGCTTGTCGTGCGCTCTGATATTTTGACTCTATTCCCGCCCTCGTCAAAGTAACCGTGACGTGGACCAATCAGAGCGGCCCCCACCAAAGAGGCTACTCCGCCCACCACGTGTATTACACTACTTCCTGCATAGTCCTAGCAAGTTAACAACGTATTAATATATATAAGTGACGTAAAGGTATTAATTAATTAATTATCTTGCGACCTCGTAACGAACTGTGCTGTTAGCGTGAGATATGACCACTCCCGATTGCAGCCACCCTCCTTCGTACCAAGTCCAATGAGCAACTAGCGGCTGCATCCAACCTAAAAACGAATGATAAGACTCGTTCCCTGTCAGCCTACTAAATTATAACTCCCTTATTTGATCTCACGAGTCACGTGATTAGGAAGGGCGGTGACAAGGTCCATCCAATCTTGCACGGACGTAGCAACCGGTCCGACCGCTTCTCAATATTTTTACTCAAAATGATTAAATAAATTTTATTTAATCTCTCTGGAGAAAGCCTCATACCAAGTGCCATTTCCTTAGTAGATCAGAATGCATACAGCTTGTACAAATGTTCATGCTGGTTTCTAGCTAGAGTTTTACTCAAGAAAGGTTACTTTTTCTATGTTAATGTAGTAACCTAAACAAGTCTACCAAAGTTGGATTTGAGAAGCAAAATAGTCAAACAAAGCGGAACCGTGTAATGATGGCACTCACTACCATGCACAAAGATATCATAACCAACAGACTTGATAAATTTGAAATTTAAATAAAAATTATTAAGTAAGGACCACACTCTCAACATCCTTCATGAGATAGCATGTCAGATTTATATATCTAAACGTATCATACTATGTGTTGACATTTTGAAAGAAGCAAACACGATATGCGCATGTGCATTTGTGCGAGCGCGTGCTCGCAAGTTTTCAACCGGACCACTTCCAAGCTGACAGCTATTCGGAGCTGTCTTGTGACTTGAACCGATTATCGAACGCTATAAATAATTTATAGAATATTATCTTCATTACCTGTACAGTAGAATGAAAATATGAGGTAGCATTTCAAGCTCGTCCTTTCCGCCATTGCACTGTTGACTATTGTTGTTGCTGTGATTGCGCAGGCATACTCTAGAAACCAGCGCACTAGTTCTCGATTACGCAAGCCTGTATTTGACAAAAAGAAGTTCTCATTTCCAATGAATGCGTTCCCATTACCGAAAGCGAACGCGTAACCGCATGCCCAGTACGCCAGGCAGCCAACAGTGGCATTCATGATGTTCGCGTAGAGAATACTTGTCATGTTTTTGGAGCGAACGGAACCGGCTTGTAAGAACGCAAACCCAGTCTGCATTACTACAGAACGACACATTTTGATATTAGACGAAAATAGGAAATCGAGCGTAATTACAGAAGACGATGGTAGAGGAGATGATGACAAACGTATCTGCCGCATTAGTGAGCAAACTGGTCATGGTAGTTCCTCGGATTAGAATCAAGAAATCCTGATAAAGGTAACACCAAGCACATAATAAAATAATTGAATTAACACAATTTAGCTTGTAGTACATGTACAGTATCATAAAGGTGGAAAGATCCCTTTGCTCTGCATGTGAAGCAATTGTTCCTGTCGTTGTAAGTTTTATATGAGGTCCGTAGAAGTGAGGCTAGCTACTTGGCGAGGTCGTTTGAGTAAGCAAGCCAGTAGCAAGCAGTGATCCGGCCTAACGTGCGCTAACAAGCATATGTAAGATGGCCTCGTACTTCAGCCTCCAGGTGGCGATGCAAAATTGGTCTGGAACAGAGGTGCTCAACGGCGTCCAGGTTGGAGGGCAACCTTGATGCCATTTTTGAAGCTTCTCGTTTTCTTCCACTTTAAATTTAACTCGTTTTCACAATGACATATTTTATATATATTGTGACCATAGTCTGCTGATTGGGGGGGAGGGGAATGGCCCCGTGGCCCCCATGATTACTATACGTACAGTGGCGTAGCAAGGATTGCAAACCAAGTAGGTGCTCAACATAACTTGCCCTAGAGTGTTGCTGGCCACATTGTGAAGAAAGTGAAGGCCATTGCAATACTGCGTACCTGTCTTGGAGTATACGGACTGTTCGTGTCAGCTTTGAACTTTCCAGTGACGACGGAACATTTCCTACCAGTGATCCAAGACGGAAGGCACGGGGGTGCTCGAGTACTCAAGGGAAATACACCTGCTACGCCACTGTGTAACGCCTCTATGGACGTTTGAGACTACCAGGAATCATCTCTAGTCGACAATTGCAAAATGTGGAGTTTGCATGTATTTGATCAATAACGTAAACAGTTTCTTACTACATACATTACTTATCTGAAACGAAAGTAGATGATATATTATGGATCTAGTGAACGTTCACTCTACAAAATGTGGTCTGGCCATGCATATGGCCAGACCAAACCTGGCAGGTACATCTGCATGTATTGGTAAATCAGACTATAATAAATCTACCTAAACACCTGTATATATGTGCACGCAGACCTTGAACACTTCAAAGACAAAAATTTAAAACAGCTAAGACATTCCGGAAGTCCTATTTAACCATGTGTTCACACAGCGTTAGCCTCGGTCTCCCAGACTAAGGCTACTACAGCGCAGCCCCATGCATGATCTTGCTACTATCCTGTATACGCTAGAGTCTCCCCGTTCCTCCTATTGCCGTATGTCAGTCCGAAAGCGAGGAAAAACTGGTCCCAGACCGCTTTAGCTTTGAAGAGGTCACATAATTCACAGGCGTAATAATGTAACAGGCATAATTCAGTGTGCGTATAAAGGAGTGGAAACATTGTTACAGTCCGTCCCAAAAAATGTGTTCATGTCTCGCTGCGATGGTCAATTGCAAATTAAATGGCATTTCGATGACAATAGAATCTAGAAGACCGATATCAGTGCAAACGACGTTGACCAATTTTAGCATTTCGTAATATAGCGAGCAATATAGGCTAGCTAGGTTAGCTAGAATAACCTGTGGAGAAAGTACTGTGGAGTGCAAGCAAATCATTAGGTAGCGGAGCCGCAGGAAATTCCATTCTCCGTCAATCGGGTTGTCGACCTTAACTACACTTACTTAAAAATAATTGATGGATAGGCTTCTGCATGCTTTTGATGCGGTCTTCTTTGACTCTTCCTTTGCCGGATAGCGTAGTAAACGTCTCAAATAAGTGATGGTCATGCGCACTTTCCGTGTCCACGACTTCTCGACATTGGTTTTATCATACTGAAATGATGATGTGTATTGTCAAAGAGGTAGAGTCAATTAGCGTCGTCGATCGTCAACATACTACTCTGAGATTATACGGACTGTCACTGCTAAGTAACTTAAATCATAGTTTTGCTTGAAGCGGAATGACACGCCCAAAATGTTTGGGGGACTGTAGCCTCCCCCGGCACAATGGTGTTAAGGATGGCCGAATGCGTTTGTCCACTTCTGGATAGTGAACATAAATGGGTCTCTTCAGGGCATCTGCTAGTGCCCAGATATGGTGGATACCGCACCATCTACCATCTAGCACTGTCTTCCTTCCTTCCTCCACCAATGCTCTCGACAGGCTCTCTTCTAATGTATAACTGCCACAATCCATTGTAGAAGTAAACGTGTCCAAAGTATCACCATGTAGCATGGAGCCAACTAGCAGGTTAGATATCCTCATATTACAGGCACATGATTTGCCTTTGCGACAATGGAAGAAGCAATAGATATGGCATTGTGTTGTAGTTGCTGAGCTGCTTGCTCTCAAAGCTTGACATGCTCACCTTCAGTGCACCCAGTCAATGCCAGTGATGCAGCACGGAAGAAGCAGTTGCCATCCCCTGCGACCTGGAATGGTTGATGAGTTAATGAAGCATCAGCTGGCTATAACTAAGCAGTGACTAGATCTACTTGCAGACTCATGCTCAATCCACAGTCAGAAAAATGCAAACGCCAGAAGTGCGTGTATAGCTGCTGTACTTTCGCTGTACGTTCAATGTCAATCATGAAAACTCTTCTAAACGGAGTAACCACAACAAGGTGTGAAATGATATGTTACTGGGAACCTTGAAACAACTAAAGTAAAAATCTGCTACACTGAGAATATTTTGGCAATGGAAAGTCCTATGTCATGTAGCTAGAAGAAATATCAAAACAGCTGCTCTTGGTGTTCAAACAGAATGTAGTAAAGGATCAATCTTTGTCATACTTTCATATGTAATTATAACATTAGAAGGTGCTAGCTTTCACATGTAGTAATTAGACACCCAACCACGCAGTTTGCAAGACATTCATGGTTTTCATTCAATCCATGCACTCATGCACTCACTGTTGCAGTCTCTGAAATTTAATAATGAGCAACCACTGACTGAAGACCTATTAATTAAAACAGTTAGGATTGGACACACTAGCTAAAAAAATTGCCTCCTGTATACACTTCACGCAAGTGTGTGTTGTTCAGATTAGATCTTGGAGTTTTTATGTTTTGAGTGCACACAATATGACAACAGTCATCTGGTGCCACTTCAACATAAACAGATGCTCCTAGTGTACATGTGTGTTGTCTCCTGGACATGTGGAACTGTGGTCTAGTGATACTGGCTAATTGGCATATTTTGTCAGCCATTGGCCTATGGCCGACTCTTATATTGATCCCTGCCGTGAATTAGTGGTCCACTTATCAGCAGTTAGCAAGGAGAGATGGCAAGAAGTAGGCGGGATGATAATAGACTCTGTCACGCCTGGAATTGTCATAGGGGCATCCGACAAGACTAGAGTATGGGGACGAGGCTAGTCAGCCGAGGAATCTACCCAAAATCCTCTCACTATATATGAGAGCTTAGCTAGGAGAGCTGTTGCTGAGTAGCTCCATGTCTGTTTCGAAATGTGAATTTTAAGGTGTAATAACTTATTCATGATATTAGGTGTACGAGCATGAAACAACTGTCGCTCCAAATGTGTAGGAAAGAAGCTGCCGCAAACAGGTATGTTGTAGCACGGGTGTGCCGTCAGTGGATGCATATTAATTAATTTATCAACGTGAGGGTTTAGTTATGTGAGTTCTTTCTACGAAGTTCTAGAGATTCTTTGTGGTTACTGCACTAATGGCCTAATAGCAACTGCAGTTGGTTAGAAGGTACTGCGGTCGGTCGGAGCGTAATTACATAATTGGAAAAATGGGGAAAAGGCCAAAGCGTGTAATGTGATACGGGCAACTGGTGTACCGTAAATTCTGGCATATCTCCTACGTACTACTGTGACATGCAGAACTATGAAAATGTCTTTGAACCTTACAGGATTTAATTACACGAACTCAATTTGTCTGCTGTCGCTTATCATGCATAAACTCAATGACTGTTGTTGTATTATTCACTACATGATATATTAGATTTCTTCACTATAACTAGATTTCTTCCCTATAACTAGATGCATGGCTTCAACGTCTTCTGTTCACAGTGAGTCAGATTTTATATAGTCTGTGCGCTGCGCGGCAGAACTAGAAATGCCCTCTACTGTCAGTGAAATGTGCAAGAACTAGTAGAGGCAGTACTAGGTCTGTAGCCTACCTAGAGTACCTTCTGCAATTTTTCTTGCTTGAGACGATGAACAAACTAAAGGGTCCAGTTCAGTCGTCAAGACTTCGATCTATACAAATAATTAGTTAGATGACCGATGAACACGCTCAAGCCAAAACCTATCAAACCTGTAGAGCAATGTACGTATTGTCAGTCACGTGTCTCAAACACGGAACTTAGCAATCGAATGCCCGGATTGATTAGGTGATAAAGCATGGACGAATAGAAATAGTGTTAGTGATGATGATGATGATGATGATGATGATGATGATGATGATGATGACGATGTGCGCGCGCGCGCGCGCGCGCGTGTGTGTGTGTGTGTGTGTGTGTGTGTGTGTGAGTGTAAGTGACAACTCTCGTTGTATTTACTTCGACGACAAACTATTTTCTGCAGTGTCATCCACGTGAAACGAGCAACTTTTGTAAGACAAGGTCAGGTGATACAACCCCTGTTGCTATCCTCGCGTGGAAGAACCACCAAAAACAAAGAAAGGCCTAGTATGCGTTCGATTCAGTTCTACAACTGCTAAAACTGCTGGAACTCATGTTCGATTTAGTTCTGAAACTCTTGGAACTGATTCCAACAGTTCTGTCCACGGAACTAGAACTGCTACGACTGATAGATCTTTAGTGCTGGTTCTGTCAGTTCCAACAGTAGAGACACACCTCAGTTTTAGCCTTGTACCAGACCTTCTCCTCACGCTGTCATGCCCAGTTGCACTGTCATGCCATATAGCAACCAGGAATGACAGCTCGAGGAGAGGATCTGGTACAAGGCTACAGAAAAATGTTTATATCAGAAATGTATTTCTACAGAAGATATTAGACACATACAACAAGATGTTTTGTAATGCTGTCTCGCTGAATCACTCACTTAACTTGTATAGATCGTTTCATCTCTCTTCTTCTTCATCGTAAATGTTCCTGGTTTTTGCTGTGCATCAGGGTGATTCGACAGTTCTGGAGGACAAACGCTGACTGGACTGCTCTGTAATGTCAGTTTCAATTCATAGAAAAGCGATGAGTCCTCCTGTGTCAGGAATGTCACTGCACACCCAGTCTTGCCAGCACGACCAGTACGACCGATACGATGAACATAGTCTAGCCAGGTCAGAGCACAGCGAATAAGAATATACCGAATCAAATAAAATAAATATAAGTGACTGATTTCTGAAGACGTATCAATTTTTTTAATAAAAAACTTCACATTCTACAAGAATGACTGTAACCTAATCAAAATGAGTACATGTGTCTTGATCTAAAAACTAAATACTTTGCCACTGGTAAGGAACGTTCATTTGCCATGGGTACATGCTTTGATTCTCAAAGTACAACACTAATGTAATAGTCCTTATTATAACCAACCATATGACAATTGATATGTCAATTTGACATGCAACTTTACAATATGGTGACACGTAGATAACTGCTATTAACATCAATAAATGCATAAAGTGACACACACACACACACACACACACACACACACACACACACACACACACACACACACACACACACACACACACTAAGGAGATTTACACGCAGACAACACTATGAAGTGGGTGAGTCATGACAAATTATGTATGCTTGCCAAACACAAAATATAGGTCTCAACATTACAACACCAAGTAATTGGAAGATACATAACTTGCGATGCACACACATGCAGCTAATACACCAAGACATGCACAGTCACATGCGCACACACACCTATACACACACCTTGGCCTGCAAAAATAACAGCATATAGAAGTGTAGTAACTTGCTTCAAGATAATAAAAATAGAAAAAAATTGTGCTTTTGTTTGTAAAGTGTTTAAAATTCTTGCAAGAGAAACCAAATGCTTCATCCACCTGCTGCAGACCTTATGTCTCAAGTTTCACGACTGAGTGCATTCTGTGCAAAGTGTGTGTGTGTGTGTATATATATATATATATATATATATAGTCGATATGTTGACTCATAGCAGTGTTTTTCCTACAATACATTTTTCACACAAAAGCACAAGTTTTGAATCTGTGTATGCAAGTTCCTGCACATGAACGAGGTCTCTTGCCCACACAGTGTTCATGTGTGTACTACGGTCCTGTGTACAGTAGTGTTTCACAGCTGGTTTCACAACAGACTGTTGTTATCAGGCTGTTGTTATAACTTTATTCATAAGTGGTGGCCAGGTGGTACACTCTCACTGCTTCAGGAAAACAAATATCAAGAATATAAATCACATGTTTGAAGCCATACACAACCAGAAATGTCAGCAACACATGAATCTAGACTGTGGACTGGAGTTAATAGCATTTGGAGACCACTACTTAGCTAATTAATTAAGTTAATACCCCATAATCCGGCTATTTAATAGTTGCCATTGTTTAGTCATGTCAGTCATTCAACCAGAGAAGGCCCCTGGACCAAAAAGGTATTGATTAAATATACCATCTATCTCTTGCTTTGAATACAACATCTACTTCTGCTGGTGCTGCTCTCCATTGCCTACCCTAATTTATTAAAAATCAAGCATAACCTTTCATGTAGATGCCAAAGTATAGCAAGATGTCCTAAAAATAACTAATAGTAGGTATGTTCCATTTCAGATAAATCAGGAAGGCAAACTTCCCTCTGAACAATGTATATCAATTGTACTATAGCTGAAAAATTGTCGAAGGCAAACTAAACAGCTCACAAGCAAGTGAAGAGCTGCTCTGAAAACTTAGCATTACTTAGTTACGATTGACAACAAACAATGCAATAGCAACATAGTAACGCATAGAACTGCCAATCCAGAAAACAAAGAAATACATACACCACAGACTAGAACAACAGCATTTGTCGTTTACCTTCAACGCTCTTTGCCATGTCATAGTTGATAACCATTGATACATCGCTGCAACAAAATCATATAAACATGCCATACTAACAATCACAAATTCTTACGGAATATCGATTCCTCGACCAGCCACATCTGTAGCAACCAGAATCTCCTTCGTACCCGACTTTAAGCACTGCAGTGCATAGTCCCTACAGAAATACACCTACCTTGATCCAATTTGCAGTAACATACAACTCACATGTATTACCTCTGCTCTTGATTTCGACCACCATGAAGCACTGTAGCTCGAAACTAGACACAAATGGCTCTGTTAGTAACACACAAATGATGTGCACATTTGACTGCTTACCCCCATCTTTTCGAGTGATCTTGCTAGGACATCGCAACCTTTCTTCTGGTTGACAAATATAATGATTGGAGGTTCAATACCGCTTCTCAACAACTCAATCATTCTTTTCCTGTTATAAATCATATGCGATAACAAAAGCGTTGCCAAACACAATTTATGAATCAAAATGGCTACCTCTTTTGAGGTTCGGTGACAATGTGGACTCGCTGTTCCACACGGTCGACAGGCTTACCTGTACACAACACTCGTTAAAACACTACAACAACACAAGTCATTACGACTATTACCGATCATTCCAATGTACACAACGGCTGGACGTCTAGTCACAAAAACATCTCATATTAGATATTTCATTGTAAGTATTAGCATCTTTACTACCGATTCATGTACTATAAATGTCTAAAAAGGCCATGCATAACAGCTGTGATGTGGCTAAATAATTAAACAATGAAAATTGTGTTGGCTGAAATCATTAGCCACAGTGTCCAAGTAAAGGAACACTACGGAGAACTGCGCAGCTTTAGTGTGCAGCTGAAATAGCGAGGTCTGGTGATCGAGGGAGTTCGTGGAAACTGTTCCTGCGTAGGGATGAGTGCTTCGTAAACTGCTAGAACAAGATCCATAATAGCGTCCATTGCCTTTAATTAACACCACACAATCTCACAAAATGCCGATTCTCTGGAATGATGCCGGATGGACATCAATCGCAGGAAAGGTCAGTCTGTAGACAGTCTGAAAGTAGCATGACGGTCTCCACCATTCTTGGAGCGACAGAAACAACAGAGAAACCATTTCCGAGAACGCGTATATGTCAGTAAGGCTCAGGTGATCTGATGACGTGCAAAAATGCTTCACTTGGTGGATTAAATTCTTGAATCAGCCCATCAGTTTTAAGTTTTTAAATGTTCTTAACCTACATCTGTCAGGTTTGCTCTGAGATAGCACCCAGATACCCAACTTGGTTAGTTTGGATTTCCATTAGCGAGTAAGGTGGAGCCAGCAGCTAGCGCATATTTCTGAAATGTTCCTTTGAGCTCTTAGCTAAGCAAGCACCTCCCGTAGACTGACATCCTAGTGTAACTCATAAAAAGCTAGTGTAGTTTCAGCTTTCAAGTCTTTAGAGTGTAAACTGCACGAGTGCTTTGATTTGAGTGTTGCCAACATGCATTGGTAGAATGCAGTGCTGCATCTTTGATGGACTTAATTACTATTAATAAAAAATTGAATTGTGCCTCTGCCAGAATGACGGCTCCTGGCAGTCATTCAGACATACTCGCAGGTTAGATTTTGCTTTAAATCAATAAGCACCTGGGGCTCTTTTTCAAACATTTACAGTATTATATATTTGATTAACAGCAGTGAAGCATCCAGTACATGTTTCACAATGTAATTGCCAACTCCATCAGATATTGATTCTGGTGTGCAGTTGTCACTTGTAACAAATACATATAAATCGCTGGCTGTATCATAATTTGCCTCTGAACTCATGCTTACTTCTTGACAAACTCCAGTCCAATGATATACAACCCAGTGCCCTGATCAATCAATTATGTGCAAGCATTTCTGCATTATTATTGTTATTCTTGTTGGTATCACTGTTGTTGAAATAGAAATTTACAAAATATGTTACAATTATAGAGTGGGAGTCCAATAACTCAAACTTGCTTACCCCACACTTCAAAGGAGGCCATTGGTTCCTGCCTTATAACCCAATTTAAATACAAATAGACTCTGCAAGGTAAGTCAAATTTGCTTATGCCAATTTTTTGTTTATGTCAATCAAAATAATTGTCCCGTATTCGAGAAAACCCAGGGTACCTTAAAAAATAAATTACGTGACTGCTCCATGTGCTTTCATGGGCCAGTCAACCAGCATACAAGTTCAAATACATGTATGACATGCAGTAATGGTCCACGATCACGAAAGCTAGTGACAATACCCCTCCATGAAAGATTGAGTTGGGACTGTGTTGATTCTGACCTACTGGAGCGAACCTACTGGAGCAACCAACTAAACTAGAGAAACAAATAAATGGCTTTGCTATGCAGAACAGGATTCCGCCTACTTTAGATTCGTATTTAAACTGACAGTGCCTGTATTCTAATACACGCAATAGAGCATAAAACAGGCTTTCTGATAAGAAGTTTGGTAAAGTACACAATTTATGAGAAGTTCTGTAGAAGAATTTACTGGGTATGCAGTCCCCTTGAGCTTCGAGTTATGAGGACTCCACTGCATATTAAATTTTGATATGATCATTTTTGTGTCACATACAATAAGATGGACTAAAGACTACCACTGCAAGTGTACAAACTTTTGTTATTATTGCAACAAATATCCGGAGTTTGTTTCATATAGACAACCCCATCCCTGGCTAAAAACATACTGTGGGTCAACACACCACCAACAGTACCTGAGATAGCTCCTTGCTAGTCTTTCAACTGCTGGTGGCATAGTAGCTGTAAACATGGCCGTCTACACAAGAAACAAAAAAAATCACAAAGTGATAAGAACAAAACAGAAGATGATTAAGGGCTGAAAAAATTAATTGCATTAAATCAAGGTGCAATATACATATGTCACTATACCTGTCTGTATCTCTCTCTTGTACCAAACTTTGCCATTAGCTTCTCAGGGTCCTCTGCATCATCTGTGTCTGGTTTCTCGTTTGTCACAGGAAAATGTTCTAGAATCTTTTGAACTTCCGGCTCAAAACCCATGTCAATCATCCTATCTGCCTACAATACAAAGCAAGTCCAAAGTCAATTCATAAATTAATTCCATATCAGAGTATGTGTTCACCTCACCTCATCTAGTACAACGTACGTGCAGCGACTCAAAACAAGGTAACGATTCTCTGTAAAAATACAAAGGAGTGAGCCTGTCCCATGTTCTGAAAACATCTAAGTTAGTACCAATAACGTCAATGAGACGACCAGGTGTAGCAATTACAATCTAAACAGAAAGCTGTTGCACAATTGCATATACAATAATCAAGCGGTCATTATACATCACAACCAAGACGTAGTTGAAATCCTTGCTCCTCACGAGACAACTGAAGACAAAAAACAAGAATGAAGAAAAACACCTTCACTATGAAGTGTCTTCTGACCCCTCCAACAACTGCAACAGTTCGAATGCCACAAGGTTGACAGAATTTCGATGCTTCTTCTTCTATTTGCTGAGCTAACTCACGCGTTGGCGCCAGAATGATGGCATATGGACCTTCATCATCATCAGCCTCTCTATCAAAAATTAGTGATAGAGTCTATTCAAGTGTAATGGTAATGGTAATGGTTGTCACTTTGTTTCTTTCGGGAGGCTCATTATCCAAACAAGAAGAGGAATAATAAATGCAGCTGTTTTCCCACTGCCTGCAGTAAACAAAAAATGTACAAAATGTTTACAGCAAGAGTATACGCAGCTGAATGGTTAGACAAACAAGGACATCGACAGGCAGCAGGCAAGTAGGCAAGCAAACAAAGTAAAGATAGATAAATGAAATGACGATTAGACTGTCAGTAACACTGCTCTTAACTTCACCTGTCTCTGCTACACCAATAATATCTCTATTTTGAAGACCAATTGGTATAGCTTGCCGCTGAATAGGAGTTGGTTCCTACCACACAAACAGCTATTCATGTGTCACACAAAGCTGACATGGCAATAGTACCTCATAACGATGATCTTCAATAATTCCTAATAGTTTGTCTGGCAAGTTGACTTCATTCCACGACCGCATGGGGTTGGGAATCCTTCCACCCTTCGTTGCAATGCTAAAGTCTTCTTTCAAGATACGCCAGTCTCGATCAGCCATCTCTTCAATTGATTTCTCCGACCAGTGACGATCGTCCCAGAGTGCCTTACGTTCTCGTTCCATAGTTTTCTTCCCAAGTTCACTGAGAAACACAACAACAGCATATACTTTAGCTTAAAACGAATGTCTGACAAAACAGCATCACAGCAGAACATGCCAAGCTAAAAGTGTATACTGAGTTGTATTTATACTTCACACTAAAGCTCAATACTAGTATAATGAGCTAAGAAACACAGCAATTCAAAGATAAACACTAGGCATCATACTCAGCTTTCGTCTTTTCATCTTCTGTTCTTCTCTTCTCCAACAAGTCACCATAGAACTTTGATTGATTCTTTTTCTGAGCCTATGTATGGTACAACCACAAAACACAGTAAAGAACCATTCTTTCTTTCACTGGAAGAAATGTCCAGTTCATACGCTTACAGGCAAGTGAGAGTATTAAGTTAATTAACAGGCATAAACTACAACAACACAAGCACAAACAGACATTGCCAAAAAGACCTTTAAATCAATTCCAGCGACATGACCACGTCCAAAAAACTGCACTTCATGCTTATCTTTATACAGAGGGTTGTGATCGGCTGCCGTGTCTTCTGATGCATCCCATTCAAATACAAACTTCCGTTCATTGAGACGTCGAACTCGTTTCTTCTTCTTTACTCCTCCAAGGTAACGCTCCTGTCACAAATTGCACATCTTGTACATTGATGTAGGATGAAACAAAACAAAAAGCAAATAAACAAACTGCACCTTGATGGCATCAAATTCTGCTTCCAATTCTTTCTGCGAAGCAGCCAGTTCTCGAGCTGCTCTTCTTTTCTCTCTTTCCTAAGCACATAGTTTCATTGAGAATATAGCCACACAAGTTGTCATTCACGCATGCACACCTCTTCGTCTTCTCTTCTACGATACATGTCACCACCTTTCGCCTCTTCAAGAAACTTTGCTCTCTTCTGCCTTTCCTCCTGAAGACCAAGTCTAATACACTACAGCATTACATCATATAAATATCATCAAACTACCTCCATTCTCTTCCGCTGTTCTTCTACTTCTTGTTGCCTTCTCTGCACTGCAAGAGCTGCTCGCTCTTCTTTTGACAAAAATTTTGGCTACAGAAATACAAATGTTACATTTGCATTTAGCACATAATTAGGAAGAGAGACTTTAGATTGCTCTTCTAATTCCTTTTGTCGCTTGGCCATCATTTCTTCCAGTGAAAGTGGCTAAACAGAAGATGACAATAGTAACTCAGTACCCTTAAATAAAAATAGTTAAAACCGCTTCTGGTCGTTTCTTTTTTGGAATTTCTGGCTTCACATCCTGTAATTCATCTTTCAAGGCTGCACCTTCAATGACTCCATTCTGTGACTGTTCAGTTCTCTGTTTTGATGCAGCACTAAAATTTTCGACATGCAGACAAACAGCATAGGTTACATCACAATCTGGCAACATACAGTTTTAGCCAATACCACACAACAGAAATGCAATCAAGTCATATAATTACAATTAAAGCACATATCATCATCAACCAGCAAACTTCTCATGACATCATGTCAAAATCACCAGCCATTGTGGATACAACAATTTGGTAGTGTATTGCAACCACATAGAGCTGTGTCTCTAACCTATCTATCCTCTGTTCGTCTGTAATAATTGGGCAAACCAATGTTAACAATTGGAATGAGAGGAGCAATTCCTTATGCGAAACAGTCAAACCCATTTTAAAAACTAATGGATAAAGTAGATGTGACCAAACAAAAACACCTTAATGCAAACACAGTTTAGTAATCTTCACTTTGTAACTGTGTTATTGAGAGTTACTGCAGTCACAACAGTGATAATGTATAACTTGAAAGAAAACTCCACCAAAATACGAGTTGTTCTGTAATAAAAGTAACGCTGGCCATTTTCCAAAGTTTGTTTCCTCCAAATGGCTATACAAATACAGAATACAATCGTAGACTCTCTCGTATGTGCCGCCCTCTTGAGAAGTGATGACGACAAGTGTCTCATCCATGCAAATGTACGATAGATTACCAGCAATTTTTCTCTTTGCACCATTCTAATCAATGACTGTCTAAGAATGACAGAGTGATTCTAGCAAAAGAGCACTACTGGGTCATCCAGCATCAGATCTGGACAGCATACAGACTTGGGAGCAAAGTCTCTTGCTTGTTGACTAATCTGGTTTCATGTTTGCATCAAAGAAACATGCTGGATAGGTATCGACATTCATACTGATTTGTTCGTTTGTTCCAGAAGGTCAGCTTGCAAATCTTGCTTGAGCTGACCCAGACATGACAAAGTGATATGTTCTCACACAATATAAGCCGACAACCATTGTTTCAGCAACCTTTTTTCTAAAAACCACGTAATAGCTCGTCTGTTGTACACAACAAAGTGCACAATCCTATGAAGAAATCTGCCATACATGCACATAAGTAAGATGCTTTCACGTCATCAATTTCTATGCACAATAGTTTACAATGTGTTTTCTGTGTCTGCATAGCAGCACTTCGGCAAAAGCAAACTTTGAACAAAGGGTCAGTACAATTACTTGTTTCACAGATCAACTCGTATTTTTTCGTGAGAGTCTCCCATTACATGATGTCTGATGATGATGATGAACACCCAGCAAGATCCAAATAGTTGTTGCATCTGATGACAATAGACTTGTCTGGTTGCCAAAATTCAAGACAGCAAACATAGTACTACAAATCACATTTCGTCTCAAAGTTTGTCGTTGTTCCTGTAAGAGTGCATCATGTCATCTCACTTTCTAGCCACTGTAGCCGCATTATCTGCTGCCCAGATAGACATGTCAAAAACACTACTGAGAGCAAACACCAAAAACACTACTTTGTCATTTGCATTATTACTATCTAGTATGACCTAAAATGTGGTCCTACAAATATCTTGCACGTATTCAATTCCTGCACATTAACTAACTATTACAGCAATTGTAAACAAAATCTTTGTTATAAGTAACATACGTTTCTGCTTCTGCTGAGGTGCCTCTTGGAGACTTCGATCGTGACCTAAGATAGCACAAGTAAAACAAAGGTTACCAAACTATGGATAACATTTTCTAACTGACAAATAAAAATCAATTAAATAAAGTATGCATGCACAAAGACAGACAAACACGCATACAATTACCATAGCAATAGAGTCAACAAGTTCACAATTTCATAGTACTCTTTGAACAAAGTCGTACTAGTTCAACCAGTTACAAAACAGTTACGTGCCTAAAGTTATAGTGACAGAGCCAGGCATTAACCACACTGTGTATACATGCCAATTCAAGGGCTGATAAATCCACCACTCGCACACATCTTTGTCACCATCACAATTCCAATACAGTAATTACTCTGTCAGATATTACAGGCCAAGGTTCTGCAAATATCCAAAATTTTAAGTAGTACAAAGTACTACTGTAGCTAGTACTACTGTTGACAGCTGCCATCTGTTAAAGTTACAGCCATGCTTGAGCAACGTATGTGCATCCCTGGCTGCTAGATCAATACCCCGACCCCCTTGGTGACGTCATTGCATAACGAGGTCGCATGTATTGCGTACACACAATAGCTTACATGTGTCTTACATGCGGTTCATGAGTGTAAGCTATATTTACTAGAATTTACATCTAGTCCAATAGCATGAGAACGAATGTAAGTGCTTGAAGACAAGCGTAAATACGGCATCACATGCGTGTACACGCATTGAGCAATATGATGACAAGGTAATCACACATTACCACAAAGTTTAACTCTATTCAGTATCACAGGATGTAAGCAAGGTATACATGCAATGTACATCCATGAACCCGCATACCCAGACATATACTCAGCAACATTATGCCTGCCAAGTATTCCAATTTTTGACGTCACAAAATTATTGACGTCATACTAGCTTCCAGTTTCTTGTGTACCTTTTCGGTCAAACTCTGAATCCGTCACTGCATTGCCCAAATAAATTTTCGAAACAACAGTAACACTTTAAGTTGCGCATGCTCTACTATGATTTCTATTAGCCCGACCTCTCTCACATAATCAAAAGTGAATAGAAATATATTTGTATACAACATACCTTTCTCTCTTGATTCGCTTCTCTCCGCCTTCTCTCTCAGCACTCTTCGACCTTTCTCTTCTTCTTTCACTCGATCTCGCTCTGATTCGTCCTCTATCCTTCTCCTTCCTACGCTCCCGCTCTTTGCTTCTGCTGCGACTTCTACTCTTGCTTCTGCTGCGATGTCTGGTTCTCTCTCTGCCTCTGTCTCTGTCACGACTCCGACTTCGTGCTCGGTCACGTTCCTCGGGAGGGGACCGACTCTGACTGCGACGACGGATTGCACGCTCGCGGCTGTGTGAGCGCCTCTGTTTACCTCGTTCTCTACTTCGACTTCTTGAACGACGCCGTTTACGTCCCATATTATCGTTGTTGATATCAATGAACATTTTCGTATTTGTAACGTTCTACTATGTTGTGACTTTAATAAAGGCAGCTACATTCTCAATTGACACAAAATTAATTATATAGAAGCATAGTTAACTATCAGCTATACCTAGACACTAGAAAGTTAATTAATATCAATTGCAAGGACTCCGCAATCTAACAGTCACTCTATTGCCCTCCATGTCATCAGTCTGTTCTTCTTCTTGCAATAATGCCAGTGAGTATGCACACCACCAAGCATAGCAGCACCACCCCCAACGCAAACGCCAAAGAGTTTCCAAAGTCGAAGTCAGTAGTAACGGCCAACGCTTCTCCGACGGCTGTGAACCCCAGTAAAAGCGCCAACAGAATTCCAGAAGCAAAGCGCATAGTCACTAAGTGTGTAAGACAAAAGTCACGTGGTCCACGTGTAGGACCCGATCACGTGTAGGACCCGATCACGTGGTCGCGGCACATGACCGACAAGGGAGTGACTAAGATGAGACAACGGTCGATCTTTATCGCAGTATCTTCACATCGTTAGCTAATTAGCTACATCTTTTGGCCGATATTTTACAATTGCCTACGTAGATAATAGTGTGTCAGTGTGATTTAATTAATCTATTCACATTTTTATACTAGGCCCCTAACTAGACATCATCATGCAAATGACAGCTAGCTAGAGTTACTCTAACAACTATTGGACGATCTGTGTTTGCATCTGGTCTTAGAGTTCTCTCTTGAAGATTTACAGTAAACCGTGTAGCTAGGAAGTGTAGACATCGCGCCACTAAAAGAAATGAGACACGGAAGATGGTTCAGACGTATGCCATGTGCTCCAGTAGTACTGCACATGCGCATTACATGAGTAATGCGTGAAATCATTGCAGTCCTGTCGATCGGATGCGGGCGGGTGATGTGAAACAGACATGCAACAAATAGAGCTAGTATATAATTTTACCTCTTCTTGCCGTGGATGCTGATCTGTTGTGTTATAATATTATTTATACTGTGCCTGCTGATTTCCGGTATCACATAATGGCTAATGGCAACGGCCCGTCAGCCTGGGTGATGTGATGTGTGTGTGTGTGTGTGTGTGTGTGTGTGTGTGTGTGTGTGTGTGTGTGTGTGTGTGTGTGTGTGTGTGTGTGTGTGTGTGTGTGTGTGTTTGTGTGTATGTATGTATATATATATATATATATATATATATATATATATATATATATATATATATATAAACAGAGTCCTAAGTGTACTGATGTAAGGAATGAAATAATCAAGTAAGTTGTCTAGTGAAGTAGCTGCTCTTGCCTTCGGTCTTCTATCAACCCACAGGTGTCTATCACAGCTGAGAGATCTCTATCATGTATAGAAGTGTGCTTGAAATATCGCGTAACATGTTCTAATTAAATTTATAAATAATAAACATTTAGTTTAGAGGCAAGAAAGAAGACTCTTGCTTATGTGAAAGGAGTTACTCTGTCACTGCAGCTGATATTGGCAACACCTAAATCGAGTTATTCTAAGTTAATAGTTATATTAATTAGAGAACTTTCTTTGCAAGAGGATTGATATTGTCGGAGATTAGTGCCAATCTGGTTGTTTGTTAAGTACGGTATTTAAAGCTAATTATCATGCAGATTGCTAATATTATTTACATAATATAATTTAGTCATCGGAAATTACACGAAAGCCTCCAAAACTCCTGTAAACAAAAATCAATGGCTTCTGTTACTAGATTATATCAAATATTCATACAGTCTGTGGCTTCTACAAAGTGGTCTGCATTTAGCTAATCTAGCTACTCTTGAGGATCAAGTCGAAGACGCACAGCAAAGCATTGGAACGGGTGGAGGTCGCAACTGTCATCATATTAGATTCATCAATCACAGTATTTATCGTTCACATATACGACATAGCAATGTAGACATGGTTGTAAGGATCTAGCACTGCTAGTAGCCCGAGGGCTTATCAATGAAATATTTGACTAAGACATAAGCGAAATTTGGTAAAGACTACAGGTGTTTGCAACATACTGTAGAAGCGATCACACTGTCACAGAGACCGAGTGCATGCTCCTAGTGGTAGTAGTACATAATTATTTAAACATACTGATATTTGAGCTCGTACAGAAACTATATAGCGTTGTGTTTGTGACGTCATGCTATTTTTTTCAATATGATGTGAATGTGTATATTCTGACCACTAGGACTGGGTACGAGTCTAACTGACAATATGGCTTAGGTAAGTACCTCAATAATGTATTCAAATTCCGTCTATACGGGTGTTTCTTCCAAAGCTCTGTCGGTCTAGTTGACTGGAACATGGATGCCAACAACTTCCTTGCGGACAACGTTCGTTTTTTCAACCATACTCTGCTCGCCACTATAATTTTCTGTACGTAGTCGTCTCCCTTTTCCGTTTACCTAGTTGTTAGTTGACGTGTTCTAGTCATACAAGCCGGATTTACGTTCCTGGAAGCGGGTTCCGTCCGTCCAAAGAATACCACCAACATTCTCTTCAAGAACTTCATGAATGCCATCGTCGGCTGCTTGGCGTACTGGTCATTTGGATACGCTTTTGCGTTCGGGAGTGGAAATAGCTTCATCGGGGCTAGACACTTCTTTCTGTCGGAAGTCGGCATTCGTGATGCATCACTTGTCAATTGGTTTGTTCACTTTACGTACGCCGTCACTTCAGCTACCATTGTCAGCGGCGCCCTTGCTGAGAGAACAGACTTTAGGTCCTACCTCTTCTTTACATTTCTGTGTACAGGTGCTGACTGCTTCATATGTATATATGCTAATTGATTAATTAAGTGTAAACTTGCAATAATATGACATTGACGTGCATTTAGAAATGCTTTGATGTATAGGTTGGATTCAGCCCGTTGTTACACACTGGGCGTGGACTGAAGAAGGATGGATGCGAGACATCTACAGCTACAATAGAACAATCTCTAATGTGACATCCATCCCTGTTACAATCAGCTTTCATGTACTAAAACGTTGTTCAGTATTCGAATGATATGCGTGTGCGTGTGTGTTGTGTGTGTGTGTGTGTGTGTGTGTGTGTGTGTGTGTGTGTGTGTGTGTGTGTGTGTGTGTGTTGGTTTAGCTAAAGGTGTTTCAACCTCCACTGCTAATAGCTTGGAAGCCAATAGCTGCCTAGATAATAAACAAGTAGCTTTAGGCAAATATTTTTAGAGTCTCACTGATGGCTAGTACGTTTCCACCTTAATCACAATTTTACTAGCATCTTAAACATGTTGCACGAGCACCTTACTGCTAGAAATAAAACTACATACATCTACACGTGCTGATTCGTATCTCTCAATTATTTATGTTCTAGGACTTCGCTGGAAGTGGTGTGGTTCACGTGGTTGGAGGGGTAGCGGCTGCTGTTGGTGCTGCTGTGGTTGGTCCCCGTCTCGGTCGATTCAATGAACGCGGCAAACCGGTCGAAATCGCTGCAGTCACAACGACGGTACGCACTTCTCGTAATCATTAATTAATATCAAACCATATACTTTATAACTCGAGGTGCGCATGCGCTTGTTATTGAATGGCCTCTAGATGACTGCACTGGGAGGCATGATCATCATCTTCGGCTTTTTCTCGTTCAATTTGGCGACTTACAATAGTTTAGTGCACGAGGGTGATGGCGCAGCTCACGGTCTCATTGCAGTCAATTGCATTCTCTCGGGCAGCAGTAGTTGTGTGGCCGTTCTGGCATACAACAGAATTAGAGGTACACGTGAACGACAGTGGAGCCTCGTGTCCGCCATTAATGGTTGCTTGACTGGAATGGTAAGTCAGCTACATTTACATTTTTTTCTAACTTTTAAAATTAATTAATTAATATTTTGCCCAAAATGTCAAAATTGTCAACTTGTGTTTTATAGGTCGCTATTAGTGCTGGCTCTAGCTCAATTTATCCTTACGGTGCAGTCACAGTGGGTGCAGTGGCTGGTCTTGTTCACATTGGTATCTCAAAACTAATGCTAAGATTGAAAATTGATGATCCCTTGGATGCAGTAGCAGGTATCTACAGATGAGTTCAAGCTAACCTAATTAAATAAGTGCAAAATTTTGCGTACTTTATTAATTATTTAATAACTATTTCCGGATTGTTATCGAAATTGCCCGGATACGCTGGGGGACATCAATGATACGGGATTTACTATAGCGGTGAGTTTTCCATACCGGCGTGATTCTGACTCAAGACTCAAGACCAGACATGACAGCAGGTAGGTTTGTGAAGGTTACTATACTGGATTATTATCTTTTCATTAGATAGTAACTGTTAACAGTTGTAGAGATGTACCCGCGAAAAATAGAGTGCGTAACTTGCTCCTAAATCGGTTTCTTTGCAATTTTATGAAATTTACTAAACTAGTTGTACGCGTTGCATTCTATAGTGCACTTTGGTGGCGGAGCGTGGGGAGTTTTGTCGGTCCCCTTTTTCGAGGTCAACCAAGGAGTATTTTACGACGGAAGCAAACATTCGGCGATATTCTTTGCTTGGAATTTGTGCGGATTTGTCGTCATTACTCTCTGGTCGCTGCTGTGGTCTGCAATCATTTTTATGTTACTGAATTACTTTAAAGTTTTGCGAGTTTCTTCCGAATCTGAACACAAAGGTACATACCAAAAATTACTCTAGTCCCGAATGTGTGATCTTAGTCTTTCATGTTAGGATTGGATCTTGAAAAGCATGGAGAGAGAGCATACGCCACTGGGTTGGTCCTAGAACGAAGTATTACTCCAGTTATACCTACACGTACTATGTCTGCTACTAAAGGAGATGACAGCACCTGTCGGCAGGATTATAGAACATCAAAAGCGTCTGTCAAAAGCACTCAAATCGACGGTAACACCAGTAGTAAAGGGAGTCAAATCGGTAAAAGAAGCAGCAGGGTGAAATATGAAGACGTAGACGATATTACTACGAAACATCTGATGGGCTCATTAGTCGACAATGACACGGCTTCGTAATATCGCCTTTAGATAAATATGATCTAGATGTGATCAATATGATAAATTGGTCTAGATATATATGACGATGAATGCCCTAGACAGTATAATAGAACATTACATTTTACAGACGCTAAACTTAGAAATGATGATTTCTAGTATCTAATTCTGAATCAGGATATAGGAATGGGAATGCTGATGCCGATCACGGAGAGTTAAATCATAGTGATCTAAATCTTACAAGTCGTTCATTCGCTGTGATTCTGCAATAGTTAGTAACTTTGATGGTATCTAATACTAAAACATATAATTGAACTAGCCACTGAAGCTGTGTTTACACCCTCGCTTCCACCAGTACAAGCCTTTTGACACCACAAATGAATTGTCGAAGTATTTTAGGAAAGTTAGACGCCAGTTTGCTTCCAATAAGTGCGCTACTTATAAAATCTATCTAAATTATCGCACAAAGCGAATATTGTTTCACGTGACCACAAAGTCCGTAACATCGCGAAATATTCTGTAATTACTCATCAAAGTGGAAAAGAGTTTTTTGTTTAGCGTATATGCTGCCTGCTTAATTAATTTCATCTACAAAAATAATCTTCTGAGTCTCAAAGACAGTTCTCTTTCATTATAATACTGTACAGGGTTTTATATAGGGATCCTTCTGCTAGGGAATTCCCCCTCCAAGATTTGAAGTATAGGAACGCTGATGGCCTTGACACTACAATAGATGGAATGCTAGACTAAGAGTCAGAAAAAATGAGTATACACAATGACGCTTGCGTGATTATCTACTAATCTGCTCAACTAGACTATACCTAACCTCTTTAAAATTTCAGTTTTCTGGCTTTAGTAAACACACAAACAACTGCCATTGAAATTAGCTATTTCGATCGAGATAGTCCAATGCTATTCTCATGAGATGCTCAAGTTCCCTTCGTCAAAGAATTTCAAAGTCTGATATGGAAAACCAGGGTGATAGACTTAATATCAAGAAGAAAAGTAGGCGTTGCCGTACCATTTTCGAAAATTCCCTAACAATAAATTTTTGTAGAAACCCCTGAATACTTAGCAATAATTCAACATTCTAGAAACTGTAGATAGTTAGAACACATTCTCAACTAAAATTATACTTTCCGTGCTTTGTCCGGTTTTGTGACACTTGACAGGATATGTACAGAAAAAGGACAAAAAATGCACAACTCTGCTTTGTCCCTGTGTGATTTTGCATAGTGTATTGTCTGTTTGAGCTACATAAATAGGGTCATCAGAGACAGTTAACTTTGATGACACACACTTTGGTAATAATCCAACTTTCTACAAACACTGGTGCTTACAACACTTTCTCAACTGGTTAGGTTTATCCCTACTGTTTGAATCTTTAGATTGTGCTACAATCATTTTGGCACCATATGCAACTTCTGGTGAACAGTTTTCAGTGAACCAAGTGAACAGATATATACTGAACATATGAAACTCTGATAACTTTGAAGATTACAAAAATTATCAATTATAGCAACATTTGAAAACTTCAAAAACACTTGAAAGCTATAAAAACTAGGTGAAACACAAACAACTTAGAAATATACAACAACCACAACAACAATGACTACAACAACAACAACAACAACAACAACAACAATGACTACAACAACAACGACAACAACGACAACTTATAATAACCAGTATTTTTCTTGTGTGATATTTTAAAAACATTGTCTCTTAGGCATGGAACACAAAGTTACTTCACAAATATTACAATACGTAGTTACCTTCGTGGTGCGGTCTGATAGGAAACCAGCTTCCTGGAGTTTCCGTGAACACACTTTGCAATGCAGCTTCGTGCTCTCTCTGTAATTAAGCATGTGCCCACGACTTCTATCAATCCGAGTTGTCACAGGGTACACGTATGGTCTACACCTGCCTTTCCTAAAGCTTCTACCTCTAGTCAATTGATCAACCAGTTGTAATTTGAAGCGAAGAAACGGCCCTTTTCGGTTGATGATGGCCTTGTAAAGCATGAATGTATTGAGGAGCTGCGTCTCAAGATCGTGATAAACGAGCCGTTTCCACAACTTCTTGGTTCGCCAGACCCCATTGTAGAGAGTGATCAGTTGGTCACTCCTATCCACATCTCTCATAAAAATGTTGTAATCCTGAACTGCGACGAGGCAGTCAGCAATCGTTGGGCTGTGTCCTCTGTATCGTCGTAATTTACACCACTGATCGCTTTCTTTGAGAGGGTGGACAGTACACATCACTCTCACCAACCGTTTGTCCATCCACGTCACACACAGAACCGAATCTCCTGCAGTTGATAGTGCCCATCTGTGTGCAAATCTCCTGAGCCGTAGTCAGTTGCAGCTCTGGTGGAAACCCCTTGCTGTTCTTCCTGATGGCACGGCATGAGTATATTCCATTATCTAGAAAATGAAGGCACAGCTCGAGGCTTGTGTAAAAGTTGTCTGCGTAAACACGGAGGCCTGATCCTTCGAATCCTCGAAGGAGGCCACAGACAACTCTGTTGCCCAGGCTACCCTGCCGAAGGCCGTCGATGCTCTTACCGGTGTAGACAATATCGCGGTAGACATACCCAGTTTGGCATCGCTTAGTGTCCAGACCTTGGTTCCCCATTTCGTTGGTTTATCTCTCATATATTGTTTGAATCCGATCCTTCCTTTGTATGGCACATTCGCTTTGTCGATTGTGACTTCTGGCCCAATGTTGAATAATGGGTGGTGCTTGCGGGTCAGAAGTTCACCTACGAATCGGATTTTGTATAGTTTGTCATAGTATGGGGAATCATATGCTGGCTTATTGATCTTGTCACACACATACATAGTAAGTATCTTGAGATGGCAAAAAACCTGTCTCTTGAAATGACCTGAGATATCCCTGTCACAAGTGCTTCGTAGTCTTTCTGCCAATAGTCTTTCACTCAAGGTTTCTTGACGAGGCCCATGGCAATAACAAGACCAATGTAACATTTCAGCTCCTCTGCTGTCACATCTTGCCATTGTGTCTTGTGCTTGTCGGGTTCTTGTGCCTGCATGAACTCCCACACCTCCTCATCAAAGATCTTCAAAAAGATGGACAGTGGAGTGCTGGTTTTGTCATAGAAAGTTGGCCCGACAACTGGCCCCATGTATAAACGAATGGGTGTCCAATTGTCAACTTGGTTCCATCAAACTTGGTATGATGCCGGGGCATCAGTTATTGAGTTGGTAGCTTGTGCTGCAGGTTGAGAAGGTCGAACATCAGGAACAGTTTGCATAGAAGAAACGAGCTGAACGAGACCACGTTCAACAGCAGATTGAACTGCAGCACAAGCTTAAACAGCACTAGGTCTGGCAGCAGGGCAGTTACTGGAGCCAGCGGCTGGAGATAGAGGCTGACGTACACCAGCAGGTGGTGCAGGCGATGACGAAGTTGATGGTGACAATGTTGTGTCTGAAATAGGTGATTGTAAACTTGAGGAAGGCCGTGGTAAACGTGATGTGGACTGTGTTGAATGCAGGGAGAGAGGCAGTGCAGGTTTCACTGATCATGACTCCTTCTTCTAGTTAGAGCATGGCTTCAAATGAACTCATAACAAGTAGCAGACATCAACTCCTTGTTAATTAATAATGTTGACAAAGAATTTCAGCCAAACAACTGTCAGCTGGCTGGCAACAGATCATTTTAGAAGTATTAAGGACCTGCATAACAATTGTGCTTTAATTCTACCATTTCTCTTATGGGTCATTTTGCCTCACCATGTTGATTTTGCTATTGTCTCAAATACATGGTGTCTTTCAAGTGTCATCAACCTACAGTTGTATCATCAAAGTACACAGATTCAAGACAGGCAAATGGTTATCACAAATATCCATATTAAACATACCAGTAATGTGACATAGCCAACAAAAGGACAAACACCATGCTTGGCTACCTGGATTATTTCAGTACCAGGTGTAGCTTGATGGCCCAGGTAACGCTCTCACATTTCTAAGTACAACCACAGATGTTAGGTTCTGCCATAGCTGCCACATTAACATGCAGAGTAACAAATACCGTACTTCACATGGCCATTAGTAATGGTCAGAACACCCAGAATGCAGCAAGCCAGACAGTTCTTGTCGACAACAACAGTCACAGACCTTGTCCACCCCAATGAAATACCAGTTACTCAATATATACACTAGAATCAAATGAGGCAAAGATGGGAGTTTCTTGTCCAAGAAATTATCCTCTATCTCATCATTGCTAGGACGATAGTAGTTCATGCATTCATGTGTCTTGAATGTACCAATGCTATGAGATGACACTTTTCCAATTGAGTAAACAGCCATATGAATACACACACACACACACACACACACACACACACACACACACACACACACACACACACACACACACACACACACACACACACACACACACACACACACACACCACAGTATACTAATTATGTAACTCAGTTACTGTCATTCATGTCACCAACCATATAACAACCAATGCCTAGTTTGAAATCTAATGCCAGTTGGCAAAATGCATATCCAATGTATACACCTATAAGTGTCACAACACAATGACTGATACCATCAACTTAACTTAAATTAATTAACATAATTTAATTTAAACCAATGTTAGCTCTAAATATAGATTACCTCAATAATAGCTGTGTGACAACCAGCAGTGTTATCAATATGTCGTCATCATCATCATCATATTCTATGCATTAGTAATTAGTATGTTGTTTACATTAAATGATCCGATTAGTAATGATTATTAGAGTACATTATTTTGTGTACGTGTTTATCCAACTAGATAATGCTTAGTAAATATTGTGTACACACACATATCATATGCTGTTATTTTAATTGTATACTACCCTATTAGAGTGTTTATCTGTTAATAAATCTTTTTAGTAACTTAGTAGTTGTGAAATAGAATTAAATTACCTGAGTACTTTGCACTTTTCTGCATATTATTTAATTAATTGCACACAGGAAATAAATTTGCAATAAATAGTACATGATTTGATGTATGCAGTGCATGCAACAGTGTCAATATTGACGCATAAATCGCACCTGAAAAAAGATTTTATGAAAAATAAAAATTTGCTTAACTGCGAAGAATAGTAATTATAAATGACTTTACCTGTCGTCTAATTTATTGAAGTTGATTTGTGCCGAGAAAACCACGTTCAGCAGACGACAAAAACTGAGGCCCCCTTTCAATAAACGGCGCAGGTTACTGCTCCAAAGGTGCGCAAAAAGAGAGCACTTCGTTTATGTCAAAATCGCGGTTGCAAGATGTCCATTGACTGCCGAGCCTCGTACTACCAGACCACTGCAAACCGCGAGGAAGTGCATACGGGAACAGCTAAAGCCACACCCAACGGGGCCCCCAAAAAAAATTCGCATGTCGGAGTATCCGTGTAACGTGCGCTAGCTATGTCAGAGAGGGAGCGAAGAAACTGAAACAGTGCTATGGGGATGGTCTCTCGCATGATGGCATTACACGTCCTTGTACATTACCATCAGTATCAGTAGCGTAACCAGTTTCTAGTGGTCACTACCGGTCTACACCGCATATTTCCGCTGCACAATTTCGTCATCGCCCAATAGTCCGGGACTCAATAATACACTACACTGTGTACAGTACGGCTATGGCAGCTGTTGAGAAGGAACGTTTGGAGCAATCACCTGTAGCAATTTCTCAACCAACAGCGGTTGTCTATGTTAGCCCATTCAACAATAATTTCTGGCTATCTAGCTAGTTCGTGTCTTTTACGATTTTTATAGTTAATTTTGTGTGGTAGGTCGTCGAGGAACCTCCTCAAGACTTCCTGATGCTCTCCATTCTCATGCTTGTTTGCTGCTTTTGGCCGTTAGGAATCATCGCCGTCTACATGTCTCTGATGGTCAGTTTTTTGGGGTCAGGTTACCGGTATGACGTTTTATGCTATCACTGTTGAGTCCCGGATATTGTTTTTAACTTTGATTTGTATTTTTTCTTCTTAATATTTTGATATCATTGTCGGCATTTATAGATTTATTGAATTTCGTATTTTGTGGCTGCAAATTATAGAACAGGTGACCTATTTCTGGTCCTGTGTGTGTGTGTGTGTGTGTGTGTGTGTGTGTGTGCATGCGCGTGTGTGTGGTGTGCGTGCATGTGCGTGTGTGTGCGTGGTGTGTGTGTGTGTGTGTGTGTGTGTGTGTGTGTGTGTGTGTGTGTGTGTGTGTGTGTGTGTGTGTGTGTGTGTGTGTGTGTGTGTGTGTGTGTGTGTGTGTGTGTGTGTGTGTATGTCGGTTCTTATTGCACTTTTCTTGCTCTTTACTTTCATTTTATCATGTGATTGTGTTGTGTGATACTGGATGTCTCATGGAGTACACTTACTGTAGCAGATGAGATACCAACAAAATTAATCAATTTAATTAAGCTATATCTGCAGTTACAAATTAATACCAATTTGACAGACACTTTTACTGCATGGATGCAATGCAGCATGAAGGCATAGTTTTATGTCGATCGTTTAATGGACATATCTTACTTTGTTCTTGCAGGCTCGAGACAAGTTGTCACAGGGTGACATTGTTTCTGCCAGGAAAGCATCTAGGTGGGCTCGGGCCCTAAGCTTCGTTGGTATTACTATTGGATTAGTCATCTACATTGTAGCTACGTTTGTCGCTGTCATCATTGCACTTATTGCTGCAACGTTTTGCAATTCTATCGAAGAGAGAGAGGGAAAATGTTGACACTTTTTAGTGTAAATAAGTGTGACTTTGTGTAGTCTTTGATAAGGTGTGGCTGGGTGATAGCATTTTGTTACTATGGTGTTAGACAGTTAGGCATCCAGTGTTAAAATTTAGTTTGATGTAAGTGTTTTGACGTATACAATAACACCATCAGTAACCAATATTGCAAATGATGGCACCCTTCACATGTTTTCTTGTTGATTAATTAATTAATTCACTAATTTATTGCAGTTATATTACATTTATCAACAGTGGAAAGTGCTCACCTTACACGTTTTCTATGGTACAAGCGTACACATGTTTTGAAAGACAGGGCAAGGCAGGCAAAACTATAACTAAAAATATGGAAAGCCTTGTGTACCAGACTCCTCGCACAGTCATGTCTGGTTTCCTTACAAGCTACAAACTGTGTGTACACGTCACATGTGTCCTTTTGTCTTCATCGCGGTGCTACTTGACTTACTAATAGCAATCGTCGATGCTTCTCTTTATCAGGGTGTTCCTCCATGAGGATGGATAGTTTCGGTAAGAATGATGGATCTAGAATGATATTCGCACATAGACTGGTACCCAGTCCACGTGTTTTAGCACGTGCTTCTTGTTCTGTCTGTGTCCAGTCCACGTGTTTTACAAGGAGGACTGAGTCTAATTCGTGCATGCGCTGGTATGCCTTTTGCCTAATCTCGTTTCTTCTGTGTTGGTTTGCCACCTACTCTAATTAGATCTATTACAACTATCTGGCTGTTAATCTACACTCTACTGCTAGCCTCACGAGCCAATCCTTCCTCCGTGCTCACTGTGCGGCCTCATGTGCTGTTCGCCTGCTTGCATGTGAGAGGAGGTGAGGTCGCACAGTGAGCATCGAGGAAGACTTGGCTCGTGAGGCTATTCTACTGCTTCTATCTTCGGTGTTACCACTAAGGTTACTATCAATTTGCAAACAAGATTTGCCTGATTTGATTTCTGTGTGCTCATACGTGATCATAGAGTACAACTGTGCTAATATCTTGAATAATTAATATGAATGCAGACATTGCATAGTCAGGCTTTGTAAGTCAGGGGGAGATGGGGGAGGAGAGGGGAAGGGGAAGGAGGAGAAGGGGGAGAGGGACACAATACAAGCACCACTTTTAGAATACTTGCAATTTTTTTGCAAACCAAAAATCAGTTTCGGCTTTTCATAAGTTCTAAGAATGCAACAGTTTTGGTTATTAATTAATTAATTGATTGATGGAGAAGTCAACCTCATCGGGAGCTTTCTCTAGCATCATTTCTCTGTCATTGTGTGGAAAAGTGTCACCTGCAACTGCATAATCTAGATCTTTCTACTTGGCCGACAAAATTTTTTATCTGCATGCACAATCAATTGTGACTAGATCTTGTGCATCTCGCACTATACCTACAATGCTAATTGCAGAGCTTCAGCTGTATCAGCAATTTTTTTTTTAAATTAATAAATGCATGCATCTGTGCACGACTGTTTGTTGGTATAAATAATTATTATCTAAACTTTCCTAAAGGTAAGTAAACTTAGTCTAAGAGGTTAGGGATAGGAGATATGAATGGGACTGCCATCACCACCTGACTTGTACGCTAATCGCTATGAGATGTCACATCTGTACAAGAAACAAACATGAAAAACAGTCTACTTAGTCACATGACCAGCAAAATTGTAGTGGTCGCAAGTTGAGGGTTGCCTAGGAAAACCCTGGAAGGGAAGGCTAGAAACAAGAACTCGCAAGACATCTTACTTAGAGCTACAATAGATGTTGATGGTTAAAATTGTGGGGCATGTTCCCCCCAGAACCCCTATAGCTACACTGCACGCCATTACCATACTGGAAGTCTATGTCACACTATTCATTCAATCCGGGTTTACTCATAAAGGGCTGGTCGAACAACTTTAGGTGCACTATACCATAAAATTTCAGAAGGGCCTAGCCCCTCCATAGCCATACCATCACTGAGTGTACAAGTAACCACTTGTTTTAGTATTGTGTGTACCTATTAGCACAATACAAAATACAGACACTATTTAACTGTTTGTTTCGAATCTGTTATTGACAGCTACGTATGTTCCGCAACGGAAAACACTTTGCAAACGAATGCAGACTTCATGGCTCAACACTTACCTGCACATGATTATGAATACATAGCGGTCGATTATGGTTGGTTTGTCTTGGGATTGAATTGCTCCGATTAACTGCTTATGGACAAGTACGGATGGCTACTACCGACTAAGGAGACGGAAGAGGATTTAGAGGAATGAGCGAGTATATTCACAATTTGGGATTAAAGTTCGGTACTCATGTGATGAGGGGCATCCCTCGAGTTGCTGTCACGAAGAACACACCAATCTATGGGACAAATTTCACAGCTCGTGATGCAGCCGATAACACATCACTGTGTTTATGGCATGTTCTCAATGAGTTGTGTTGGACTAGATAATTTATTAGGAATGACATCAACAAATTGTTAAAAATATGTATTCAATCCGGTTTGATCGAGGTCTTTGTCTTGATGGTGTAGGAACTGACATGTATGGAGTGAAAGACAATGCAGCCGGAAGAGCGTACTACAACTCGCTTGTGCAATTGCACACGGAGTGGGGTATTGACTTTATCAAGATGGACTGTGCGTATAATCCGCGTACGGTTAATGAGTTGGAAATGGTGAGTGAGGCAGTGAAGAGCATTTAATTGAGATAGCATGCGAAACCGCTCCAAACTTCGCTCCAAATGTGATTGGTCATCTATGGTATCCCGGCCTCGATATGTTGCCTTTCGAACATCTCGCAATCCACGGAAGCCACGGAGCACCTCGGATGTCTAACTTAACCCGCGATGAAGAGAGGACAGTGATGACTCTGTAGTGAGTCACAAACATGACTTGCATGTATCCAAGTCATCAATCAATATATTGGGATGCAACCCGGTGTTCATGCTGTTTAGGTCCATTTTTCGAAATCCTCTCATTATGGGTGGAGATCTACCGTCTCTTCGTAACGACTCGTTCGTGCTCGGTTTACTGACAAAGCCGTTTTACAAATGAATCAATATGGCAACAACAGTCAATGCAGTCGACACATCACTGAAGTGAGGACGTACCATACAGCATTTGTGGGTTCTCATCACATTAAAATTCTGTAGGAAAGCAATCCGCCAATTGGATTCAACATTATCATTCAACTTTATCTATTGCAAGCAAATGGTGCTTAACATTGGGTAATAAACAAAAATTGAACGATAACGTCTCGTCTGTTTGTCTACTGTCTAACTGTTTGCGACTGCGATAAAGACAATAGAGCTAACGTCAGAGCCATTCTGTGTGTAAAGACCCGACTAGTGGCTGCAGTAGAGGTAAAAATCAGGTGAGAAATCATCCAATGTCTTAGTTTTGTATTGCATTGACCTTGAATACATATTGCTAACTGATAGTGTAATAATATGTAAAGAGTGTTTGGGTGCTTTGTGACAAATAAGGTCAGACCAATTAAATATTTGATGCTCGAATTTGCTGGACCTGTTTTGAGTTTGACCAAAATAAAATTTGATGTGTGCATGTGCCATGACATTATGCTTGCTGTATAAAGATTTGGTACATACATCCTACATGTAGGTATCGATGGCTCTGCAAATGTTAACAGTGCATGTGGTCTAGCGACTATTTCCACTTTCCATCAGTGCATCAGTGTCTTTCGTTTTACTGTTCATTTGTTATCTCTCAAGGCACTGCAATGAGAACTGAATGTCACATGATCAATTTTACTTTTTACTTTTTCTTAGGTTAGTTAATTGGTTCGGATTTCATGACCAAAAATATCTGCGCATCAAAATAATTAGTCGGTCTGCCCCAAAAATTCATACAAATGACAATTGGTGTTAGCTCATCAATTAGTTGTCTCTGCAAGTAGCAATTATACAGCAAACGTTGCTGTTATAAATTGCAGTCTGTTAAAAATTAATTAACCCATATGTGTATGGACTCGATTGTTTTTGGTGGGTGGTCCTCCATTGTACCAACTGTCCTTACAGCAATGATATGATTGTGTAATTATCGACGGGGTCTAGAGATTACAAAATTCAAAAATATGTTAGAAATCTTAGTTTAATTAATTAAGAATTTGCAATAAATAAATAAATAACACAATTTGAAAAACTATTCTATTAGGTAGATATAAAATTAGTTTGATATTAACTATCCTAAGCCTACACTGAAGGTACGTCCTCTCTGAGCCTTCATGCACCCCTTGTGGGAATGGGCAACTCTAGATTGAGCCAGCGTGTAGGCTTACCAGAAAACCATGATTATCAGACTCCAGTCTCCAACGTTGGAATTTTTGGGCCCTCATTCCATCTGTCTTGTCTGCAAACCCTTTCACTGCAGAGATTTTGTGATTGCATACCGGGTCTTGTATTTTTCCATATGTGGAATGTGATCAATAATGGTACAATAACATCGTTACTCAACGGTTCTTGTCTGTACGTCTCAGACTTCACCGGTCCTAACGTCAACAAGTGGACATGCAACAATGAAGACAATCAAAAATGGACATACGATGGCACCACTCAACAGCTGTACTCAAATCAGACAACTATGAATGTGTGTCTTACGTTGGCTCCTTCTGGTTAACAGTGCATGGGCATCACACAGACACAACGGTGAAATCTTCGTAGCTCTCTTTAATCTCGACGATCGAGAATCATCAGTCACAGTGCAGCTGTCGGAGCAAGAGAGCAGGTTAAATGCCAGCTGCATCAAAAGTTGCCAGCTCACGGATCGGCTCTATTCAACATGACACAGTGCCATATGGAGCACGCTTGAACATTGTACAAGTAAACATTTGTAGTAAACTCTTGGTCAATTAGTCTTGAAACTGAATGTCAAGGTCCTAATTTCAATAGTAAGAGATTTTAGTGTTTTGCCTATTGGTTTGTATAGAAATGTAGTGGCAAACATTTCACTCACAGAAAAATAAGTTTCATTATCTATTTGCCATTTGGTCACGTGTTATGCAGGAGACAGAGCAAGTCGTCCAGTTGATTGTATGTCACGTGACCTTTCACGCCTCAGGTAATTAACATAGCAAACTCAAACGTACAGATAGCGACCCTTTATTGTACTTTGACTTCACCATGTGCGTAATCAAAATTTGCATTGAAGTCAACTTATCCTGTTGAAAGTTGGCCATTGGTACGCTATGCAAAGTAGAACGTTATCACATTCTAAACTTTGCCTAGTACATACGTTCTGTGATCTATAAACGTACAGTACAATAGAAAATAGTTCACAGCTCTATCCTTGTTGTAAGTCGTCCCTCACTAGGATACACCAGCTGGGAATGAGGCTAATGCAGCACCATTCACTGATGAATCCAGGATTTTGTAACGGGGGTTTATGCTTCAGTGCTTCAAGTAATTAATTTGCAGTTAAATACATAGTAGGGGCCGACGTAGGAGAAGGTTGGACATGGCACGACTTGCTTGGAAAAATGGACTTTTGCCAGTGGCAAATTTTTCCCGTTTAGGTAATACAGATGAATAAATATATCTAGTATATATAAAGCTCAAATTGTGTGTGTGTGTGTGTGTGTGTGTGTGTGTGTGTGTGTGTGTGTGTGTGTGTGTGTGTGTGTGTGTGTATTCGTGATACGCGGCCACGTCTTTTGTCGGTTCGCAACTGAAATCGGCATGCACAATTGGCACGAGAAGGGGAAGGATTGTGTAAAGAAACTTAAAAAATATGCACTACATCCCCCTCGAGGGGTTGACTCCCGTGTAAAATTTATCACTGATGCAAACGCTACACATTGAAGTTTATTCAAACACACGCCCACATCAGTCCTATGTAGACTGTACGTGTCGCCGTCCTTCACAAAGCTTCAAGCAATTGATTTCTTGCCGATGGAACTTACTCTTCCAGCGCTTGCGTTTCTCTTCAAATTCCGATTGCATTTGCACCAAATCCAACCTACGCGTTTCCTGTACAGAGTGCTACACGGGGAGTGTGTTGATTTCTACCGAAAAAGCAAGAAGAGCAAGATTCAAATTCAGTCACGAGATCTGGAACCTCGCCACAAAGATTGCATCTGTCATTCTGATGTGTCCACATACTGCATGCATCTTTCTTCCATCAGAACGCTACAGTATATTGCCCGTACAAAGGATGGGGCATGAATCTAGTTATTTATAAATATATTTATTTAGAGTAAGTAGCAAGCAAAGCCGCTCTAATAATAATAATTTTAGGCAGCTATGGCAGTGACTGTGCCCTCGTGTAAACAAAGACGAAGTAGATAGTATGGATCTTCAAGTTGTCCACGACCACTTTGTGGCAGTCAGAATAGACTAAGAACTTGTGGTATGTACAAAGAGATCAATTGGTGTAGTTTAAAAAGTGCACGCTAGTTGTGTGCTGGCACATAACATGACCACGCCTTCTACCACTCATTAGGCCCGATCACTTCAAATGTGCTTGCTATGCACCTGAAAACATCACGTAACACAAAATTCGGATCTCCAGCTATGGCCATGTGCAACCCTGAAGACGTATCATCTACTATAGAAATAGTGGATTTGATCTGCCAGTTTTCACTGTCTTGCCGCAAAGGCTATTACTATGGAAACATTACAAACGCTCCAGGATCCACCACTTTTATATACATGTAGTTACAGCTATAGTCTCATACAAAGACCATGTGGCCTATTCATTGCTCTAATACTAATCCAGTGACAAGACAAAGGCATCGCCCAGCACAAGTATACACTTCACTTGAAACTCACTGTGACCTAACACTGACTTACAGCTGTAATCATTTAGTGTAAAGATCAATAAAACAACGAAATATCCATCCCATCTCGACATAACACATCTTAGTCAATTACACATCCTCATTGCAATACAAATTATAGTTCTGGATTGTTAAAAGTTACCTTTCACCGTTTAAAATCGCATCCAGAATATCGTCCACAAGAGCCTGCATTTTAGTGTTACATAGGTGAAGCATAGTTACATGTCCATGTCCGTGGTACAAAGTAGTTGGCCCAAAAGTCCTAAAATTAAAATTTATTAGGGATGAATTAATTAACTTTAGTGTGTCAGTTGCTACTTACATCGTAAAGTGGACAGTTTCTTCGAACGTACCATTCGTGTGTGTAGAGAGTCATCAGCATGCCACAGCCCATGAAGAGCATCACCCACATGAACACGTTCCACACTCGATACTCTCTGTTCTTCGTCAACCAAATAAACGAGACTAAACAAATAGATATTGAGTGAAAATGATGCCAGCTTGACATTTCCATGTCTTACATCCGACTCCACCAAACATTATCATCATGATCGGGTAGAAGAAGCGAAGCATTGCAGCTATAACGTATTCGTGGACAACGGCCGAAAGCACGAAAACTGTTACCCGTGCTATTGCTTCCTTTCGATGACTGTTCTGACATAACTACAGATTACAATGATATTAACACAATAATATAAACAATGCAACAAGCAGAGGTAACCCTCATCGTGTCTCTGAACACGTAGTAGTACAGCCATTCGTGTACGATGACGTTCCACGTTCGGTAAAATCTAGCAAACTGACGACTATTCCACCAATCCTACAGACAAAACATTCATATACGTCAAATCGCAGGCAGGAATCAAAGTGTCTCTAGGAACAATAACAATTAACCACACAAATTGTTGCATTTATAAACCTACTGTAGATGCTTATTTTAAGACTACACACCTGATAAAACTCACGATCAGCAAACCGCATCATTTCGGCAAACGCGTTCATCCACGAATGTAAAATGCAAAAGAATCCGAGAATAAGAATCATCATCCCCGGAACCATACTGCTGAATGTCAGTAGAGTCAGATTTCTACCAAAAATTTCAACAGCAACATCAAGCATCATCATGTCAAATAATGTCCGAAATATCAGACCTCAGACTAAGAGGCTCCCTTCCGACATTGTGAAACACAGGAACCAAAAAGCGAGCAAATATATAATACGTGTAGAACAAACAAGCAACCACCTGCATGACAAGAGTTAGAATAATAGTCGTATACAATGATATAAATAGTTGACATAACCTGAGCAAAATTTGTTACTACGTATTTCCAACGAATGACATTAGTGCTGTGAATAATTGATATAAACATGGTTAATTACATGCATAAATTTGCTAACTCGAGATATTCTTACCGTGGATATGTATCGCGATAAATGAGAGTTGGTACGAACAGAAAGTAAAGATATTTTGAAAAACCTGGCAATTCCAGCGTGTTCCCTTTCGGTAGGTCTAAACAGAGCAAACGGTCAAATTACAAACGACATATTACAAACTGTACTTACCTTGCGATGCAGGACAAACAACTTTTACAGCGTTTTCTCTCACAAATGCATGAACTTTCATAAGAAACCGAACCTAACAGCAACACAAGCAATGACAAATGAACTACACTACACCTTTGTAGGCATAGAAATAAAGAAAAAAAACAGAGAAGACGTCACTCAACTTTTCCAGCAAGGCAAACAGAGTACACTAAATCTCATATAGATCACTAGCCATGTATGATTCATGTCCCGTGTATGATACACTTGGTCCAGCTGTTATTTAGTGTTATACCCACGGAACAAATTTGTGCACTCTCACCAAAACTAGGTGCTACACCAATGCATTTCTCATACATGTGACCCGCCTATGGATACACGGATGCAACTGTCAGTGTCGCTATTGTTGTATATATGCATGACACCCGATGTACGTCAGTTAGTACATTGCCATCTGGTTAGGTCAACCCAATTAAATTTCTTGACGGTCGAGGTTGGCAGTTTTAGTTTCGAGCTTGACTGACATAAAATAAATTCTGATGGGAACATGGGCAGTTACGTTGTGATTGCCATAGAAATGTTTGGTATGCACAAATACATATGTTTTACGAGTACTATCATGACATCGGTGACTCTGTAGATGCATGTGGTCTGCCGTGTTCCACTCAGTATCCGCATCATTCGATTCGTCCGTTTTGTTATCCAACAGGATTGTAAGCAGCACAACAACTGCTGTGCATGTTCAAACCGTCAAGTGGTCATTACTAATACGTTATGTTTGTCTATTGGTCAGGCTTTCTTTCAAAATATTCACAGACCAAAATATTTTGTTGGTCTAGCCTTAGTTATGTAGATACCCTAGCACAAAACTTGCCGGTTTGGAGACAAGACAAAGATCGATATGAAGTCGACACTAACACATCAACGTAATAAACTGCATCCAACCATTCAAATCATAAATAGTAAACAATTTCAAAAAGAACGACTGCATCAATGTAGTCTACAAATACAATGCTCACCTGTTCACATGTCACAACAATCGTAGATGCCAATGGCAGTTCCCAGCTATACACTGCCATTACGGGATATATTATAAAAGTGATTTGGAAAAGTATGTATGCAAGTAGCCACAACAAATCAATGACCGCAATTCGTAACCGACTTTCAGAACGAGTCAAAGTCCACATCTGAAATGCCGGAAAAGCGAGCAGCGCTTGAGCTTGCATCACCATCCACAGAGTAATGACGAGCGGGAATTGTCCAAATGCCCATCCAATATGAGAGAAGTCTAACACCAACCTATAATACAATACATATACCCTTACATAAGCTATGACAACATGAATACACCATACCGTACGTCAAGCAGTAATATCTCCCTTTTGTCCAGTACAGCCAATCACAAGAATGTCAAAAAATAAAATGTAAAAATAGACAACCCTAAGTTTGTATGGATGAACATTGCCTATGCCATTGATATAGTTACACCCATAGCTCGTACAACATACGACGCTGCATGTAGCATACGCAAAACTTAACACAATGTTACTACCGTAGCTAATCTTGCATCACCCAATCTCCATGCCATGTGAGCTTAGTAGGTAAAGTATGGGATGGGGGTCTTGGGTATGGCACCTTTAAGGTGGTAATTGACAGAAGTGCTTGACTAATTACTACAACTCAAGTTTGCTATACATAAGATCAGTGTTCTTACTTGCAGCGCCTGCTCGAACTTTGTCACATTGTGAACTATGCACTTACCAAGAACAAGTAGGCATTTTATTGTCTTCCGTATTGCCCCAAATCCGGCTCATCCAGTACATCATGGTTTCCTGTGTCATCCAGCTACTTTTAGAAGGGGTAATCAAAATGTTATCTGGAACCTTCAACAGCCAGCGCCTCGCAGACGGATACTCACCATACATCCGGCTGCCATCCTTGGCACCACTAAGCCATGTTGACGATGCCATTCTATGACAAAGATTTCTTCTACTATAAAAGCGCATTTCCTTGGCATGACTGAGAACTCAGGTTCAAATGCTCAATGATGTCACAACTTATGTGCTATTTTTTTAACTGGGTGCCAATTAACACTAACTAAGTGGAGCTTAGGTGCAAAATGTCAGACACTAAACCAAAGTTGGCGATGCAGGCTTGACGGATAGTAGGATCATACAAAAGTAGGTACCGTAATAGTCTAAAATACGTGTACTAGAATCCAAAACACCTAAATATTAATTAAAGAATTAGTTGATTACTACAGTCAGTTTCAATAAACCTCACACACTGGTGATTCTATATGTAGAAGATGAAAGTGTGCCAAGAGTTCACATGCACATCAAACTCTTATCATTCTATCTCAAAGGCCATTAATTAACCAATTACAGCTGTGATAAAGTTCAAAGTGAGAGTCACACATGTACATTCGAGACATGACTCCAAATATAGTTGTAGTTAGTTAGATGTTAAACGTTGTTGTCCTACACTGACTTAATTAAAGAAAATGATTTTGCTGTCTGACCTGCCTTGAGCCATGAGATCGTACACTAAGGTGTTCAAGCTCATCACAATCAGAATGGCCACAAAAATGTTATAGATGGTCTTGATCTCCTCAGACAAAAACAGCGTCCTACCACAACAACATCAAGATATATAAATATGCATATTAATAACAAAATAAACACAATGCAGGTATGTCTGGTGTACAAATCAGAAATTATCTTAAACCAGATCAAAACTAGTTTGTCGATATTTATATTTATAGAATGTTTCAAGGATGCTGTTCCAGTTACTATGTAATGATGCTGTTATGTTACATTGTTACATCAATTACACTGACTAGAAGAAACTTAAATCTAAAACACATGCACACACACACACACACACACACACCTCTTATTGCTTTGTTTGACAGCACTCTATGTGCCCACAATGTGCCTACAACTCAGTGCATGCATCTTAGGGTTTCATATAGTAGCTACTAATTAATTTATAATATAAACACTCCTTTCCAAAAGTAGAAGGTACAGTGCTAGCAACAGTGTTTCATAAACAATTAATTGTTTTAAGTAGTTACCAATTTTTTATTCCAAGTATTAAATGCAATACTGTGTGCAACTAAACAACAGACTGTCATACAGAAGAGCACAAAATTAGATACAATCACAATAATTATTAATTAATTAAGCACAAGTGATCTCACTGCATAAATCTACTGAGCAATCAAATGATGACAAAACTACGTTATCAAGGAGATCATTAATTTAGGGTAAAAAGCGTTCATCCACCTTGATATTGATTGATTAGTCAGAGCTAATGAAAAGTGACAAGGGGGCTGGACACATTGACTGTCAAGTGGGATAGTCCACCTAAAGATATGATCATCACCTCCACTCACACGCTAATTAATTAACACCAGGCATAACAATGAGCCTATGCCCTCATTTCAAGTGTCCATCCCTTGGTCTTCTAGCCTTCAACAGAGCGCTTGTATGCCTTGGATTAATGCTTGGAAGCAAAATATCTATAGAGCTGCAAAACTCAAACTTTCTAAGTCTAGCAGAAGAATTACACACAAGAGTTCCACTACACGCAAGAGTTTAACAACACGCAGTTAAAGAAAAATCAAAAGATTTTATGCACATCATTAACATACAGACACGCAATGCTCAAAGTTAGAAAAAAAGGAGGTGGCATAATCAGCCTAAGCCCACTACTCCACAAATAAATTAATAATCATAACATACGTCAGCAGTGATTCTCTCTCAACAAACACTTTGTGCGTTTTCCGTTTCCTGAACAAATTCTGTAAGAAGACACCACTCAACTCTAAACTGACAGACCTGTCATTGGAGCCGTTCTCATTATCTGAGCTGACACATTCGTCTGGCGTCTTGTGAACGAGAGCCACCTTCTCCAGCAACTTGTCAAGATGACCATCCACCTGCTCGAGAAACTCAGCTCGCAGTATCTGTGAGAATACGACCAAAAACAAACAAACGGAAGTTCGATCACCGTCAAACGGTAATTAGCTACATCAGAATGCGCCACACCATCGTCTGTCTTCGAACGTAGTCGCTTGCACTATGAGACAGCGAGATATCGCCGTTGCACCTTGCATGTACGACGCTGGTGGAGTCTTCTTCTTCTTCGTGCTCTTTCTTCCGGTCCTCTACAGCAAGAAAAACCAGCGAGTAAACTTGTTCGCGTCATTGACATTACAGAGACTCTCACTGCCTCTGTGCCGAACAGTCAACAAGTCAGTCATCGTTCAAGTTCTTTCACGACCGTCTAGACAACAGACATCCGCAAATGCACTTAATAGCCCGGATGTTCAGGTAGGCGATGCTCAAATTGCACAACCAAACTTCCAGGATTTCATTCAGAAGGTATAAGCCATGCTTCGTTTGCTGTTTGTACTACGTTACTTTGCTACCTGTTGTTGACTAGACTTGCTACATTGTCGGTAACGAAGCTTCAGAGAAGAAACATGTCAGCGAACGAACGTAAGGAGAGTGGCAGGTTGCTTGGACTGTCCACCAGAGCAGCGCAGTTGTTACAGAGACTGAAGACGTTCATGGACGAAAAGGTGTATCCAGCAGAGAAGGTAAACGACCACGTGACCAGAGCTCGTGACGTTTTGTAGCTTCACATGTGCAACGTTTAGATATTACTGTACATGCACTGGTTGGATTGACCAATTTCATGTAGCGCACGTTGCCTTGCTATAAATGCTACAATACATGTCTGCAACATGCTTTCACTTTTCAGTGACTGGGGCACAATGGCATTTCAATAAATTAGGAATTATTAGTGTAGCAATTAAATCAATGACTAGCTTAATCAATTAATTTATGCATTTCTATTGCTCTAATTAATCACTTGTACAGTATGTGTACAGTGAGTGTATGTACTGCACCACGTGAATTCTCTTCGTTGCTGTCTTACTATGTTTGTCATTTTGCTAATTACCCGAGGCTTGAAGCAAACAGTAATGCAGACTGTTACGTGACCTACAACCAACCGACTCATCTCCCTCCGTCTCTTGCATAACACGTGACCAAATAATGAATTTATGTATTGTACAGGTTTTTGTTTCACAACTTGAATCTGCACCGTCTCGTTGGACGGTCTTGCCAATCATTGAACAACTAAAAGTAAAGTGAATACACATGACCATTGTTTATTACTCGTGTTAAACCGTGATGCTCTAGTCCGAAGCAAAACGACAAGGTTTGTGGAATCTCTTTTTGCCAGACATCTCTGGTCTATCTCAACTCGAATATGCTCACTTGGCTGAGGTCATGGGTCGATCACCAGGCATTGCTCCTGAAGCATTCAACTGCAGTGCTCCTGGTATTTCGTTTCTAAATGCATCCGAGATTAAGTTGGGTGACATATTTTGTTGTTATACAGATACCGGTAATATGGAGGTCTTACACATGTATGGAAGTAACGAACAGAAAAGGCAGTGGCTCGAACCATTGCTGGATGGCCGAATTCGATCCGTATTTTGCATGACTGGTATTACTTTTACCTGTCATGCTGTTCGGTTCAATAGTTCATGAGCAATTTTGGGTGTTTCTTAGAGCCTGCAGTTGCTTCTTCAGATGCCACGAACATGGAATGCACAATTGAAAAAAATGGCGACCACTATGTGATTAATGGCAGGAAGTGGTGGAGTAGTGGTAGGTATTTCTACCAATTTGTGTAGATCCCTATTGGTATTGATAAGTTAGTGCATTCGAAGTCTCGCAAACGTTTAAAACATGGCAAATGACTTTGCCGATTAATTTTCTGAATTTGTGTGGAGAAATTATCATCTTACAAACAATTGGCAAATTCAGCTGGGTTGCTCTCATTTAGCATTTCGTTTCAGTATCAAGATTTTCTACTGATTTTAATGATTAGTCAATTTTATATGCAAATTAGATCTAGCTATTGCTTATTTCAACACCCACTGCAGCATCTTTGCGCTAATGTGTTGGAAGTCGGAGACAGTAAGTATATTGTCAACACTCTAAGACGGGTTAGGAATTCAGACCATTCCGGAATGGCTCGACCATTTGGGAATTCCCATACGGGCTAGCCATTTTGAAATCTGCTGGACCATATGAGAACACTAGCTGGACCAAGCAAGAATCTCGACCATTCCGGAACACATGGATCATGTTAATTAATTATTTATGTATGCACTATCACTTATGATTGTATTTATTTATGTGTCAATTATATTACATATTTGTGTTGATTGTTGAAGTCTGACTGAGATCAGTCTGGTTTGTAAAGTCTTACAAGTACCGGAAGCAAACCCTGCTTCATCTTGTCAACGTTAATGGATTAATTAATTACCGTATTATAATAAAGTTATTTTATAATAATAGATAATTTATCCATTAATGTCGGATTGACATTAATTGATTAATTAACTATTATTATAAAATAACTTTATAATATTATAATATTATAATAAAATAATATAATAAAATAATATAATAAAATAAAGACAGATTCCGAATAAGCTAGCCATATGGTAATTCTCGAATGGTCCGGCCCATTCCTGAATAGAAGGGATTCCGAGTTGGTCTGTATTAGTGCCACAAACAAGAGATAAATCTTGGATGTCCGGCCATATTTTTGCATGTCTAAGCAAACGAATGGATTATGATGGACCATGTGTGCATGGAGAATACAGGTAGATCATATTGTCTCTGATTGCAAAGTCACATGAGATGGATTATTATGAAGGCATGTTATTGTCACAATGTGGTTTATGGCAATGCCACTCCCACAGTGACTATTACTATTTGACACATTGGCTCCAATGATCGATCACTCACCATTGCAGTTTTCAGTTGAATTTTGTGTCATAATTTTTATGAATATTTGCTATACAGTATGTATGGTTATTATTACAGGGGCTGGTGATCCACGATGCAAAATTGCCGTTTTGATGGGTCGAACTGGATCGGATGATATGCCCAAGTAGTCACACATCATTCTATGTTGCATCTTGTATACGGATAAACCGATGTTTGTCAATGCTGCTTAGACATAAGCAGCATTCTATGATACTCGTACCAATGGACAGTCCAGGAGTACAGAAGATACGACCACTGCACGTGTTTGGATATGATGGTATTGATCTGCATACATCACTCACACTTCGAGCAAGCATATGTTATTTGACAATTGTTGCGACAGAAGCGCCTCATGGTCATTTTGAAATTAAATTTGAAAACGTCCGTGTGCCCGTATCAAACATGATTCTCGGTAAGATGCGAATGGACACCATGGCAGTGTTTTAGACTATAAATACGTTATAATGGATTACAGGGGAAGGCAGGGGATTTGAGATCGCACAAGGTAGATTAGGACCCGGACGAATCCATCACTGTATGAGACTGATTGGAATGTCCGAAAGAGCTGTTGACATGATGTGCAAACGAGCTATCAGTCGGACTGCATTTGGCAAACCAATAGCCAGACAGGTATGAATCCATTCTGTTCTTCCTTCTGTAACTGGTTCACATCACTCTCTGTTTCAGGGTGTCGTACAGCATCAGATTGCACAATCACGAATAGAGATAGAGCAGGCCAGGTTGCTTACACTCAATGCTGCTGATACTATTGACAAATATGGAACTAAAGTGGCTCGTGCAGAAGCAAGTTCTAAATGAAATTCATCTCATTTGTTATAGTACTAGCATGCTTGATCTTACAGATTGCGATGATCAAGGTAGTTGCACCTCAAATCGCTCAAGCTATCGTTGATCGTGCTATCCAGATCCATGGAGGAGCTGGTGTTTGTCAGGATACTCCATTGCCGATGTTCTTTTCCTACGCTCGGAGTATCCGCATAGCTGATGGCCCAGATGAAGTACACTTTGCTTCAGTAGCTAAGCATGAATTGAAAAAGCATCTGGGTGCAAGACTATGACATTGTGGCTGTTATCTAATTTGTCACATTTCATAACACACTTATATCTCAATACAGGCTCAGGATATTATTCACAAACTACTAGTACAGTAGCAGCAAAAACAAACAAACTGCCGCATGCTTCAAATATGGTAAGTAAGTAGTATTGATTGCCATCATGAAAATTCAGCAATTAGAAGAAATCAAGTTTGGCATAGTAGAAATAGCTATATCTAAGATCAACAGTCTGCTAAAACTGTTTGACAATGTCTCTATGAACAAGAAGTCCTATGTCAAGAAGTTGGTGATTATTGTATGCTTAGTCGTGCCCCAGCCAATTAACAGATACATTCAGATCGACTGCTTCACCTGCATTGTGCATTCCAACTGTTGCGTAGAGTCCGTCCTCTGGAAAGTCTATGGCAAATTGTATAAGTTTTTGGCCATTTCGAGTAAAGAATAACTTGGGAGGTTCTTGACTAAAATTAAGCCCACAACCGACGACTTCTCCCACTTCTACAGGTGTACTTAATTCGTGACCCTTGCCGCTATTGCCATAAAACAGATGACCATCATCGCCATGAAATCCATAGGAGCCTTCTTGCCATCCTGGCATTGCATCGAGGGGATAGCCTTTACGTGTGACACCAATACCACTGGCACCATCAATACCAGCACTAACGATTGTCATTTCAAAGTAGTTGAAATGCTCATCCATCTTTCTAGATATGAACTGACAAAGGCCTATCGGTTGATTTCCTTGGTTCCCAGCATATGACAAGCGAGTTGCTTCAATTTGAACATTTGAATATCGAAACTGGGGATGTGTAGTAAGAGCCACAGTTGGACTTTGCACATTTGGTTTTACACTTCCGTTCTCAGTATGGAAACCAACTATCGGGGAAAAGCCTCCTTCTGAGATCCCTATAACACCAGTTCCCATCATTGTACCATTCTTTATGAAGTAGACCTCCATTGTCTTGGAATCTGAATGGACGACCTTGTTCACTCCACAGCCAATTACATCGCCTTGGGTAGCAGGTGACGAAAACATCTTGCCAATACCTGTTCCTTGAAACAGTTTTCCATCATCGCAATGATAGGCAATTGATCCAGGTTTCCATCCGGGCATTTCATCAAGAGGGTAATCTCTTCGAGCTATTCCTATGCCAATGTAGCCATGAGTCCCATAGTTGACTATCTCTACTTCAAAACAACTTCCCTCCTGGTCCATGTGCTTCTCAAGTACTTGATAACAGCCCATTTCCCTCCTTTTGTTTTCAATATACGAGATCCGATTACCGTCAACATGAACAGTCTCTATTCGATAACGACTGTCCTTGGGCCACTGAGCTCCCGTCTCTATTTGTACAACTTCATCTCTGCTGTGAAGGCCGACTGTTGGGTAGAATCCACCCCGAGGAACAGTGATCACCGTTTCACCGATCTTCACTCCATTGTGTGTAAAGAATACTGTTGCCTGCTTTGAAAACGAGCCTTTGAAGAGATTGATTCCACAGCCAATCAAATCACCCGAACGTGCTGCATGATGAAAACGCATGCCCTGACCTGACTCTTTATAGAGCTTACCATCATCACAGTGATAAGCAACCGATCCTTTCAACCATCCAGGCTGTTGATCGAGAGAGTAGCTCTTTGCAGCCACACCAACAGCAATCGTACCCCGAGCTCCAGTGCTTATGATGTGTACTTCATAGTATGACTGTTGTGAGTTCATAGGATGGTTGATGGCTTGATACACTCCGACATCGTTTCTCGCATTTCCAACATACCACAATCTTTTCCCATTCACTTCCACCCTCTCATAACGACATGGAGTGATGACAGGTCTCTTCCATTTGGCATTCGTGTTCACCTTCACAACTTCGCCTGCACTGTGGAGTCCCACTGTAGGACAGAGTCCTCCACGTGGTACAGCTACTAGTATTTCACCAAATTTTCTTCCGTTTTGAGTAAAAAACACGGTTAACTGGCGAGAAGATTCACTAAATGAGCTAATACCACAGCCAATGACATCACCCTCATTTGCAGGTGTGTGACATGCTTTTCCAAAGCTTGATTCACAATACAGTTTACCATCATCACAATGATATGCAACAGACCCTGTTTCCCAACCTGGTTGTTTAGCTAAAGAGTATTCGGGATGTGCGAGGCCAACAGCAATGGTTCCTTTGCGACCACGCTTTACAACGGTGACTTCGTAATAGACAAAAGAACTGCTCATTGTATGACCAGTTAATTGATACACTCCGACATCATTCATTCTGGTATCAATGTAGGAAATGTCATTGCCGACCACTAGAACTCGCTCATGGCGTATATCTTGCTTGTGTTGAGTGATGTCTCTCCATTTGGATTGAAAGTCAACTTCAATGACTTCTCCTCGAGAGTGTAATCCTACAGTTGGATAAAACCCTCCTTCTGGTATAGGGACAGTAATCTCTCCCAACTTCATGTCATTTCGTGTGAAGAAAACTACAGCTGTTGGAGACTTTTTTGATTGAATAATGTTATGCACACCACACCCAATGACGTCTCCTTCTTGGGCAGGTTGGTGGAATGGCTGACCAAATCCAGTCTCATAGTACAGCTTGCCATCGTCACAGTGATAACCGATTGATCCTCTTTCCCATCCTGGTTGACAATTTAGTGGATAGTTATCTCCAGCAAGACCAACACCAATGTATCCTTCAGCACCATAGTTCACTATACGAACTTCAAAGTAGAAGAAATTCATTCCAATCTGGTGACTTAATGATTGAAAGACACCAACATCATTGGTTACATGCTTTGTGTACGACACAGTGTTTCCTGTCACTTCTACAAGTTGAGAGCGGATCGAACGAGGGGCAGTTGGATAAAGCGAGAAATACGGTGGTGGAATAACACTATGTGGACTTGCTGGAGTATTGAGTTTTATGGACTCTGTCTGAAAAGTTGATTCACAGTATGTTGCTGTCAGATCAACCTGGATGACTTCACCAACACTGTGGAGTCCGACTGTCGGGTATAGGCCACCTTGAGGAACATCAACCTTGACCTCTCCCATCTTAATTCCATTTTTAGTAAAGATAATGATTGCCTGTTGTTCATTTGGTGCCACAAATTTACTAATACCACAACCGATCAGATCGCCTTCCTGAGCACAACCATAACATTGGTCATTGTCTGATAATGTGTGGTAGACAATACCATCATCGCAGTGATATCCTATTGAGCCACTATCCCATCCTGGTTGTCTGTTGAGTGAATAATTACGTCTCGCAAGACCAATTGCGATGGTTCCTTGAGTACCATATTTGACAATTCGAACAACATAGTACGAAAAGTGACTGTCCATACGACAGCCCATCATCTGATACACAGCCACTTCATCTCCTGCACCTGCTGCATACGAAATCATATCCCCATCTACATCAATACGTTCATATCTCACTGAAAGACTCGGTATGATAGAATTCACAGGCAAATGAGTTGATTCATTGCACCACGTGGCACTAAAATTGACTCGAACAATTTCTCCACGACTGTGCATCCCAACCATTGGGTAAAATCCTCCCTCAGGTATGGAGACTGCCTTCTGTCCAATGAGGATACCATTTCGTGTAAAGAAAGCAACGGCACAATTCGGATCAGACCCAGAAATTCTATTAATACCACAACCAATAACATCTCCCGATTTAGAAGGTTGCTGCAAGCGATCCCTTCCTCCTGATCCACTGTACACCATTCCATCATCACAATGGTAAGCCACTGATCCACAATCCCAACCTGGTTGGCGATTAAGCCGGTAGTTGTTTCTAGCAAATCCAACACCAATGGTTCCCCTGTGACCAGAACTAATAATGCAAACTTCGTAATAGTTAAAATCATCAGTGACACGATGATTGAGTGACAACAAAGCTCCAACAGCATTGTCAAGAGTAGTGACATACTTGATAATATCACTATCAACATCTACTCGTTCAGAACGAATCTTTGGCAGCACCAGTCTAGAAGATTGTTCATTAGTTGTGGGCATCAATAGCGGGAGCTGAATAAATTCTACTGGTTCACTAGCATGATGAGGAGTTTGTGTTTCTGTGATCTTCAAACGATTACCAACATCTGGCTGATTAACAGGATATTGAGAAAGATTAGAAGTTTCACTAGTCTGCAGCTGTGGCAACAAATTTGCAGCTTTCATTGCAGTAGCTTCGAAGCGAAGTTGTTTGTTCTCATCCTGCAGTTTAAGGACTTGAGTCTTAAGTTGTCCAATTTCGCTCTGCATTCTTTCTTTACTTGCAACTAACTCATCGACCTTCAGCTTACATTGTTGAAGCTCACTAGAATGGTGTTTGTCATCACTTCCTCCTATCTTCTGTTTGTACTTTGATAGCGATTCTAGGATTTCAGCAGCTGATGGTCGATTTTCTGGCAAATCGAGTGCTGCACATATGGTTGAGTACAAAATGTGATCTTTCGGCACTTGCTTCAAATCTTTCTCTCGTCTCTCCAGTTCAGTTAGCACGCAATACTTGGTCGAGTCATTAGGATCCCGAGTTAGCAAAGGAAGAGGCGATGGCAAACAATTGACAATAGTCTCAATCATAATGACTCCGAATGAGAAGATGTCAAGACTTGGATGAGGCAGAGTCTCTGAACGAGTTTCAGGCGGCATATAGAGCTCTGTACCCGGCATGACTGTGCCTCGAGCACAGTGCATCTCAGAAAGAACCTTGGCCACACCCAAATCACCAATTTTCACATGCCGGGCATCATCAGACAAGAGAATGTTTTTACTGGAAAGATCACGATGAATGACTGGACAGGGAAGCTCATGCAAATATCGAAGCCCACATGCAATTCCTTTCAAAACATGAAGTTTCTTCATTGGTGAAAGAGGATTGGTGCCTTCGAGGCGACGCTGGAGACTTTCATCTAACATTTCCATAATCATTTTTGGCTGTTTACTGTTCAGAGTGCTCACTCCAAACAATTGTACGACGTTTGGATGCCTCAAATATTTCATTGTCTGCCATTCTAATTCAAATTTCTCTAGAAATGCCGCAACGTCATTCCTCGGAAGCCCAACCTCCACGAAAATGTCGTGAACCGTTTTGACTGCTACTCGAGCGCCTTTCCACTCACCTTCGCACACTGTTCCGTACGATCCACGCCCGAGCTCCTCGCCTATTACAATTTTGTCTCTGATTTCCCAGTCGAGTGTCTGCTGCAGCGAGTAGTCTGACGCCATATTGACATACAGACGTCGGCTAACTAGGAAAATAAATGGTGCAACCACTAAAGATTATAAAGTCAAACTCCAAACTTGTACCGTCTTACCAGTTTGAGCGAGTGAGTATGTACTGCTTCTACAAATACACACGAGGGATTGACATAAATTCCCGTATATGATGTTGCTCAAGTGCAAGTGGGTATCTAGGTAGGATATATTAACTTAATTAATTAATTAATTGTATTGTTCCAACTGCCGTATAACACAAAGTTTTAGCTTTAAGTCAAATACGTAGAAAAGTAGGAGATTCATAATTAAATTTAATTAATTAATTAACTAATGTTTAATTTAATTAAAATTGTACTTATTTAGGTTACTAGTGGTGCTTAGCTAAAACGCCATTTGTCAAAAAGATAACGTACCAGGTAGATCAGTCTGCAGGCAGATAGGATCACGGAGAAGATTGCGATATTGTGTAAACTATAACTAGAAACATCAGCACGTCATCGCTGTTGCATCCATGTTAGTTACTCGATCTAGTCCAGTTCTAGTTCTGGGTGTAACTACACTGTTAGAATACGTGTGCACGTGTGATTCTCTTTTGCACTCGATCTCACTCAGATATCGAACCACGACCAGATTCGTGACGACAACGACTTCAAAACTAGGAAGTTGTACCATAGAGATTTCGCGACATATATAGGAGACACATGCACGTACGAGTCTTCTAGACAACTATAACAACCTAGTCTCACACACGTACGTGTATCTATATAAAATAGATAGTAGCTAAATGTAGCTTTTTAGATTGCAGTATTTGTTTTGATATTTATTACCAGATGTCTAGTTAATAAGTAGACGTTCAAAAACTTGTTGCTCCGTTAACTCGGAGACACCGCAACGTATCTAAACATTTACATATATACATATATATAATATATATATATATATATATATATATATATATATATATATATATATATATATATATATATATATATATATAAGATAGACAGGAAGGATTGAAGAACGAATTCTTAGAGAACAAACATATTGAATTTGTGACAAAATGCAGACAATTTCATTTCCATCTCTAACACATGCAGTGTTTCTCCTCTTGTAATCAGTTCACTAGAAACGCACCAAAAAATGCACGCTCGTTAGAAAAACGGTAGTAACTGTTGTATTCGAATGTTAAGGACAGTTTGTCTCCCTTGTTCAGATGAATGATGCGTCCCAAGTAATGAGTGTGAAGATCATTGGCATCATTAGTAAACCGATAAGCAAAGGCACGACCGGCCCCATTCACTCTCATGCGAAAGCCAGCATTGAGGTAACTTGAGCCTGAGTGGCGATAGTACATTTGTGCGTAAACGTAGTAGAGTCCATCGTTGGGAACAGTGATAGAACCGTTGCTGTACTGCATGCCACCATGAAGAAGAGGAGACCAGACGGAACCACTTCTCTCAAACCATTGAGTTACAATTCCTAGACAACATAATCTTTGCAAAAATTCCTATCACCAATATTAATATTACAATCAGATAATGCACACCAGAGCTGTAGATCTTGCTGCCCGAGCTGCCAACACCGTACAAGTGAGCAGCAGGCGTAACGTTGCGAGCCTTCAAAACATAATTATAATAAGTTAATTAACTTAAACATTAACGAACATTTCTCTTACCAGGATTTCTTGTTTCAAGCCTTCCAACTACAAATGTAAAAAATAGTAAAATTATTTCTATAACTTTCAGCTTGCTTACTTGTAACTAAGAAAGGAAGCTATTCAATATATTCAAGTTTACGTGAATATGTCACATGATCATTAAGCATGCTGATTGGTCAATATGAGGTCTTCTAGAGGTCTCCTGGCTGTAATAGAGACTTGCGGTTTGATAGGGAAGACGCAGGCAAGAGTAACTATTTCAACATTAGGAACAACTTACTCAATTATTTCATTAACTTACATCAACTCAAAACATTTAGGACTCCCCATATTCAAAGCGTATTAAATCTACCACTTGTCAAGGTGGTCTGCAAATAACTAACCTTGAGGACCAAGAGGTGTGAACAGCCATACGTTTGGACTTCTGCATAGAAGTCGCAGTCATTCTCTATTGTCAATGATAGATTCAAAATTGCCATCAGATAAAATTCACCAATTACACTACATCTATCGTCACGAGACATATTTTAAAGCAACTAGAACATGGTTAGTAACGGGATCTATAAATATGTTATTTAATTGAACCTTAGCCACTCGGGTTTATTAATAGCCATAACAGTTGGCTTAGTCAATTATCTCGTTGGTAATTAATTAAACCCTTAGCTGCAGGCTTCGAGTCACTAGCCGATAGATCCCTACAACCATGCTCTAACTAATTATTGCACTATATACAATAATCACAATCTAGTTTCAATCATCATACATTGCTTGTACAACACACGTTTCTTACTTCTTGTCTCATCTTCTTGACTGGTTCAAAATAATTTTTCAAAGTATCGGAATCAATCTGAAAAGCACAAATACCATTATCATTCATTCAAGCGTGTGTGCCAACGTGTCAAAAGTTTTCTACTGCTGGTCCGGGTACTCCTTGCTTCCCTTGCTCTCCTTTGTGTCCTGGTTCTCCTCTAATACCCTAAGTCATTGCAGACAAAATTAATAATTCAAGTATTTCGATATACAAAATTTAGGTAAAAGCTTGCCTTTTCTCCTTTTAATCCTGTCACTCCTGTTTGCCCCCTGTGCCCAGGTGGGCCCTAAATACAAATAAATAAGCTAATTAATGACGTTTCAATTACAACTGAACTGTTGTATTTACTGGTGTTCCGTCAGCTCCAGCTACTCCTTGTCCACCCAAACTGCCCTTGTTTCCCTATTAACATTATCCAACTCAGTTGCTACAGCTGTGTGTGTGTGTGTGTGTGTGTGTGTGTGTGTGTGTGTGTGTGTGTGTGTGTGTGTGTGTGTGTGTGTGTGTGTGTGTGTGTGTGTGTGTGTGTGTGTGTGTGTGTGTGTGTGTGTGTGTGTGTGTGTGTGTGTGTGTGTGTGTGTGTGTGTGTGTGTGTGTGTGTGTGTTGTATATACTACCAACACTTTACCTTATCCCCTCTTATTCCTTTTACTCCTGGCAAACCTTGTGGACCAACGGGACCCTAGCAGTTCACAAAATTTATCACGCTACTTTCAAACTACATGGTCACAAACAAGTATACAAATTAACAATTTAATCATAAGTAGTGCTAATCTATAATTCCTACACAGAATCATACACGTTACCAACATTTCTACTTTGCAATTTAAAACAATCAAAAAACTGTTAAGGGTGCAAGTTAAGTACGACTATATGATTGCTCCAGAAACTCTTTGTTTGTATACCTTTCTTACTGCTTTGTTGTTACACTTCAAAACATTGAAAAATAACAAATAATGGTACAACAATTTCTTGTCTACTAATATTAACTAAATTAATGCAATTTTAGTTTTTAATCATCAATAAATGCAGCAACAATATCTAGCATTCTAAACGTTGCATGTCCTGGCCCATTTGCGTTAATTTACAACAAACTGGTTGATTTTATGTGCTCCAAAGCTTGTCTTGTTATAGCAATGGTACTATAATTATGATACAAATAAAAAATTTCCTTTTTAGTAAGTTAATTAAATTATGACGTCGAAATTTAAACCACACCTTAGAATGCGATATATGGCAACTCGTTTATCAACTGCAGTAACACAACCTGCAGTGAGTTCTTAAATTACACAAGCATTATGAATACAATTGAATTCTTTGATTAATTTTTCTGAACGTGATAGTGTAAGTCTCATTAGAGAACACAAAGAGCACATTATAAAATAAATATTACCTGCCTTCCTGAGTTTCCTTGCGGACCTTGAGCTCCAGTCTTACCATTACCAGTCGGACCCATCACCCCAGGTCGGCCCTAGTAATAAAGTATTCGTTCAAATGAAGTCATCGTTATCAAATGGCGACATCTTACAACAGGACCACGCACTCCAGGAGGACCTCTCACGCCAGCATCACCCTTAAATAGTCAAACGTAATAAAGTAATGATATTTACCTTTAATTAATGTGTAAATGCAAGTTGCTATATGTGGTAAGTATTTTGAAATTAATCAGTTGATTCTTACTTTAACTCCATTGTTACCAGAAGAACCAGTTTCACCTTTCTCTCCTTTGTATCCCTAGACAACGTGTTAGATGCTTCATTCTAACGTCATTATATATCTCAGCAAATATTTACTCTCAATCCAGTAGATCCCGGATGACCAGTCTCCCCCTTGCAAATTAGCCATATTCTTGTCTGATGCTATGCAAAAAGAACAAATGGCTTTTCCACTCACCTTGTCGCCTTTCTCTCCAACGCACATTTCGTTGTTTGCATCTCCATCTGTATTAGCAGTGACTTTGCTAGCCAAAAGGCTAGCGACAATGAACGTTTCAATAGCTCTCATGCCTTGCTTGCTCGACGTGCACGTGCTGGAGAATGAGAAGGAATCGACGGAGCATCTCCTTTTATCACGTCTGTGCTGCCACTCCTACTCTTCTCGTAACAAAGATATTTCTAGGAAATGTGTAGCGGTAAACGTAGAGCAGCTGGGGACAAGATTCCTTTTATGGTGAGACCATCAGCAGACCTGCAACAATAAACATGACATACATTTTTAGTAATACACTTCGCGAAGCAAAATTCGATAATTCATGCAAACTGTAGATTATCAAGGCAATATTGATGCTACACGTACCACAGTCACATGGTATGGATGGATGCCTATGTAATATGTGCGCTCTGATATAGATGTGACTGCGAGATATTAATTAGCTTGTAGAAAGCTTGCAAGCGAATAATTTCTCTCGGTGTTCTTTACGCAAATAACTATAATATTACGAGTTAGCTATAAGGAGTAATTAGACACGAATCACGAGATCCGCCCATGCACCCCACGCAGATATCACACTGAGTTTCCAATAATGGAAATGATGCACTAAAATTGCGCTCTACAGACAGGATGCGCTTGAGAGTCTTCGAGTACACCAATTGGCAAAGTATCAAGAATAAAAACCTCGTAATGCATGAGCTTCTGGAACACAAATTGAAATCAACATGTCATTATGTAGTGCAAAGTTTTATGTCGAATTATGGAGATGTGTTGTACTTGTATATACCATGCATGCGAAGACAAGAAATTAACCTTTTATCACCGTGAAGGTATCAGTATACTCTGCAGCTGATTACGCAAGGGTAAAAACAGCTTATACTAATATCAAACTGCTGTTTCGAATTAACAAGTTCTAACTAGCTGAATATCTAATACATGCAGCAAGACTTAAACCTTTTATGTTAATAGAGTACTGGTATGTGTAGTTGTTAGCATATTCATGTTTAGCAATGCAGCCAGTGAGAATAGAAAGGTTTTGAAGCAGTGTGGGAATGGATAGGTAAAGGAAACCAGTAACCAAAAGCTCAAAAGGCAAGACCCTAAACAACAATTGTAAGTGCTCGTCTCTACAAATTGGATTCCCTGTCCTCAATTGACAAAGGAGGTATAACAGAAAAAATTAAGCTAACGACAATATGAAAGATATCAGAGCCACTTCAAGAAAATTTGAAAATTGAAGTAAGGCGTAAATGACGTATGTAATCACAGACAAGATAAACATCATTTCTACATAAAACTGAATCTGATATAGCCGCCTACTTCTAGAATTCATTTCAAGGAGTCACAATATTCTTCAAAACGACTCTTGCCAGCATATTGATATAGTACAGCACGTAACCTGAGAGAAGAATAACCGGAACGCATAGAGTATTCTGTACAAATCCGCCAACCACGTTTCAAAAGCCCAAAACAGCAAGGACCCCACAATAGGCACAAGGCTCATATCACTATGCATTCAACGTTGATAGAAACATTCAAGCTGTCTATAACATCCCGTAGGACCAATCTGATGGTTGCCAACCACTGCAATGCAGTACTAAAAAAGCAGCCCTGCAACCCTCACCACAACTATGCCGGAAACTGGAAAATGACAAGAAGACACTGGTCTATTTGACAAACAAAATAGACGTCCAAGATTATCACTATAGATTGTCGTAAGAGCAGCTAGATTCCATCAACTCTATCATTACAGTTCAAATACCAACATACGGGATACTACGGATTTCTCTATTCTAGTTTATTTGGGTTTTGCAGTATACAGTACGATACTTAGCCTAGCAAACGTGCTGGGAATCTTCTGACAAGTTTGTTCTTTTTTTCTTTAATTTACGAATGTCTACTATACTCTAACTCCCTAGCTATCTAGCTATGGATTGCAGATGGAAATGAGTACTGACTGATGAGGTAGAGGTCACGCTAGGTGTGCTCATAAGACATGAAGAGGTGCAGCTCCATATTACCATATCTAATATGTAAGCTCACGCCTGCATGATATCGGATTTCAATACAACTGGAAAGACGTGCTGATCAAACTAAAGCACAACTAACCAAACGTACAACGTGTAGTAAGAAATACATTATTGTGTATAAACAATTCGTGCCACTAAGTATAGAGGTTAGCGAAATATCAATGACTGCATTAAGAAACAGCTTTAATGCATTAATTAAAGTTTGGTTTTATAATATTTAAAATTCAATGACTTCTACTGTGCTTGTCATATGACGATTTTTATCGTATCCACCAGTTACAATAATGCGCGAATAATCTCCATCGACGTCGACTGCCATTCCGTGACCGAATCGCCCTTGTGAAAGCTTTGGTAATGGCATCCATGACTTTTGATGATAGCCCCAGAACTCGACTCGTCGTGATACCGTTCCTGAATCATCCACACCTCCTGTAGCGACTAGAGTGCCGTGAATTGTCCTCACGGCTCCTCCAGCTGCCATAGTTGAAGGCAACGACGTCCATTCATAGTCTTCTAAAGACATCAGTTCCACAGCTTTGCTTCTCACTCCTTCATTTTCTACTCCAGCTGCGTAGCAAATACTGCCGTTGTATATAAAGTTAGAACAGCTACACCTTGCGGTAGGCATGCTAGGCAAAAGTAGCCATTCTCTAGTAGTTGTGCTGAACATGAAGACATTGGCTAACTTCTCCATCCTTCTGTTGTAGCCTCCTGCGATAAATATTCTGTCCCCTACTAGCGTTAAGGCAATTGCAGCCAGTTCAATATTAGGAGGTCTCCTAAATACCAGAGTCCATTTGTCGTCAGTTAATGAGTAGGTATGGACGCTGAGCTGCCATGTACCTTTATCCACGAAAACCGAAAATATCTTGCCATCAGATATAAATATTCCATCATAGGTAGCACTACTATCGGGAAATATAGCTGTTTGAAGCAGTTCTCCACTAGCGCTGTCTGTTATGTACATTTCGTTTCGACCTCTGTTGCCAGTCAAGAATTTCCCGTCAATCACAGCCATCACTGTTTCACCAGGATGAGGAAAGTCACGTCTATAGTGCCATTCTGGAATACAGCCAATATCATGTAAACTAGAACCTCCGTTAGAGTTCAGGAGGTATCTCTCGGATATTTCTCTCAGTCTGCTAAATCTGCTTATGTCTTGCAGTGATTGCACTACAAGACTTCCCTCATCTTGTAAGGAACATGCGACAATGTCAGTACGCATTGTTTCATCAGACAATTGTGTTTCTTCCAGACTCTCGCTTTCTATTTGCAACAGCTCTGAACCGTTTAGAGGCTCCGTAGACTCTAGAGTCTCTTCATCAAGAGAAATGCAATGATTTATGTCTTCTCTAGGTATATCATTTGTGACAGCACTTGGAAAACAAATGTTCATAATTTCTTGGGCAGTAGGTCTTTCACTTGCTGAACGTTGACATTCGCTTGCAACAGACAAAAGAGATTGTTCACGACGAGAGCACATACTTTCTTCAGCCGCTGAGAAAAACGTATGGTCTGATTCACCTTTTACAGTTTCCAGTACTAATTTTCCGTAACTAAATACATCAGCAGATGTTGACAAACTTGAGCGATTTTCTACTACCTCTGGAGCAAGGTAGTGTCGTGCAGACTAAAGGCAAGAAGGTCGACCTTTTTCTACTAGCAATCTTGCCGTGCGTATGTGAGTTATTTTCACCTGACTCAGATCACGTGACATCCAAACACTGTCTGCAGTCAGCATTCCATGTAAAACGGGTGGTGTACTCTCGTGAACAAATCTTAAGCCATTCAATACACCGTAAAGAGCATCTACAAGATCCAAGTGTGTCATAGGGCTTTCACTGCCGATGCGATCCTTCAGAGTCACAAACAAGAGTTCACTGACTATTGGTAGACGTATACCTCGCCGCCCAAACCCACACCATACACCTGGGCAACGTTAGGATGTCGAATAGTAGTCATCTCTTCCATTACTTGTAAAAATAGTTCCAGAAATTCTTCATGATTTTCTACAAGGTCAAATACGTCTAGAACGTCGACTGGAGCTCTTTCCCAAGATCCGCGATAACGCTTACCTCCAAAAGAACATTCGTTTAATCTGCTGGCAGTAGGAATATGGTCACTGATCACAAAGCTGCTAGTATAGACACTGCTCATGGCCGTAGTCTCTAGAGCACGTGATGACAGCGTATCACCTACTGCACTCCGCATGACCTCTAGCAGTATTGACAATGTAGTGTATGTGTTATAAGTTTATAAGCAAAATGCAGCATATCCTAGCAGAAAGAAAGCAATGTAATATGAACCCTGCTTTAGCAAAACACGACTTCTTCTCGAAGAAAGGCTAAACAACTTATTAGTGCCCATCTAAATGCCATCCCCAGCTTTACATTTTTGTAGTATTAAAAATGCTCATAATATATACATTTTCCAGAGATGGAAAGCTAGCACAACGTTGCCTTCCACGTTAGCTTTTCTCACACTTCAGAATTGCAAAGTAAGACGTCACGTGATCTCAGTTGCATTACTAATTTTTGTAAATTTAATTAGATTAAGTACTTTGAGTGTACTTTTTAAATCTCTAACCGTGAACACACTGTTTGCACGCGTAATAGAAGCAAGTATACCTATCGGTACGTAGTCTAGATGATTTTAATATTGTGTAATGTAACGTGTAGATTTACTTATATTCTTATATCAATCTTATGAAGTACACATGCATATACGTATTATTTAAATCAAATGCGTACAAGTGCAGAACACACTTGCCAACCAGTTTTAAAAGATTTTATCAAATATTAATATAAATGAAAATTTCTATTGGTCATTCTCTCGTAATCTATCTTACACTGATTGTAAAATTGTTATCATAGATATTGTAGACAACTGAAAAATTTATCAAATTGACATCTAAAGATTGCTACGTATGTAGATATAGAAACGACAATAATTTTAGATGACAATAAATTGCCAACTCAACACTGTAAATGGATACTTCACACATTTACAATACGTTATTGCTTTTCAAGATTCGATCACACAAAAGTAAAATTTTATTTTGGCAAATACTTAGTCGTTTTCAAGACATCATTGGTAAGCATCACAATTTGGGCAAATGTAGACAACGACAGAAAGAATACCCTGAGCACGTACATGCTGTATACATAAAAATCTGACAGCAACGTTTCAAGGGTCATGCATATCAGACCCAAGACGGTACATAGTACATCCCAACAGATGCATTCCTCACATTCCGTAACATTCCCTATCACCACAACCACAGTTGCTGCCATTTGTAATGTAGTAAGCCAATTCCAAGGAAGATACCCTACAGCCTTGACGCCAGCTACAATTGAAGCTGAGACAATGGCAAACAAACATAGACCTAGCAAAAGCAATCTTGGCTACTAGTAATTAACATCACTTGTTTTTTCCTTACCGAAATATTCTCCGATGTCGCGAGTGCGCCGCCATTTTAGTTCCCATCTCACAACCACTACCCATGATAGTACAACCAGCATACAAGTATTTTGAGCTGACCTGAAAATCACTGGCCACTGCTGATCTACGCCGTCATAGTTCAAAGTGAGACGACAAAGATAGCTACAGACTACTGCAGTGAACAGCAGTAGCATAGGACAAAATTCTAGCAGACGTCTTCGTGGAGATACCAAACAGAGGCGGAAAACGCACGTGATAGGCATACTCAAGATGATGAGTGTAGGGAATAATTTTAAATCCGTCATACACACCCATACATAATATAGATAGTGCCTCCATTTCGTTAGAAGACTATGACGCAGAGAATAATGGTCAAACGTGAGCTCCGCCCAGAAGCTTTACGTATCCCGTATATAACTTTCATATTTATGCATCTTCAGATCGCTGCTCGTTAGAATAGAGCATATAACTGTATGTGTGTGTGTGTGTGTGTGTGTGTGTGTGTGTGTGTGTGTGTGTGTGTGTGTGTGTGTGTGTGTGTGTGTGTGTGTGTGTGTGTGTGTGTGTGTGTGTGTGTGTGTGTGTGTGTGTGTGTGTGTGTGTGTGTGTGTGTGTGTGTGTGTGTGTGTGTGTGTGTGTGTGTGTGTAGCTAACATACAGACCACTCCCTTGTGTTGTGCGACTCGGATTAGAAGTCTTGCTATCTACGGCAATGATGAAGAGGATGAGAATGAGGATGAGGATGAGGATGAGTATGAGGATGAGGATGATGATGATGATGATTTTTTGAATCATGGAGGCGTGTTGCACTTGTGTATACCATGTAAAAACCAGAAATTTGTTGTTACTATAACTACAGGTAATCTGACTACCCAAACATTGCTACACTAAAAATCAAACCCATGTTTCAAGACAGCAAGTTAATTAATTATAACAACAGCTAAAATGCTTTATAATGTAACTATCTAGTCTTGCTATTGTATAACATGATGCTCGGGCAAATGTTCAAATTTCTTAAAACGACGACTTGCTAAAAAATTCATGTATCTCAATGCAGACACAGAAAGCATACAGTTCTTTAGACAGTGCTGAAATAGATGGATTTCAGGCAAGCCGTCACCAACAAGCCATACATTGAGACCAATGACAACTTGGATGTATAGCACAACATCTCTACATGTATTCTCTGTCCCCACTAGACAATTGTAATTCAAATTAAGATCGAAACAGAGAAACATTGAGCAAACTACAACTTGAAAGATTTCAGACCAACTCCAAGAAACATTCGATTCCGAAATTTCAAGGGAGTTGTACGTGAAGTATGTAGTCACAGAAATGATAGCCCAAACAGTTAACTCTATATACACGTAATAAATACAATGTGATGACTCTATTTAGCTAGTAGACTATAGAGATAACTTACTGCAAACCACTTCTTTCACGTCTAGAAAAGAGAAACGTACTATCATAGCCCAAACAAGAAGAATTGTAAGAGAATCATCACTAGTAGAACTAAAGTGTGTAGACCATTTTCGAATGATTGCTTCTACGGCAGAGTCGCGTGCTTTCTGGAGTGAAAGCTCTCTAAAGTGATAGCAACAACAAAAAACGGCATGGGCGCAAAGCATACTGTCGCACAAGGGGGGGGAGCTCTCCGCCGCCACCGAGATAATAGGAATAATGGTATGCTCCTCCTGTAATTGCTACGCCAATCGACGTTAAACCTTGAAACATTGTTGAAATGTCTGAAGCGACGAGAGTGGTTATTGGAATAAGGTAAAGTCACGGATCATCTCTGACTTAGACTAGTTTTTTTAGTTGTAACTCAGACACCTGTTTGGCTGGTGATCGTTGTGATTTGTTCTCGGTCTGTTTTGTATCGCTAGCCTTGGTGCTTAGCTACTACGTACTTGAGAATTGTGGATGACTGCTATACGATTGTTGCAGCAGAACGGTCAGTGTAGTTTCGTTTAGACTCGCTCGGACGCCGACATTCTTGCTGGAACTACGTAGTGGTTGCGGTCGCATAAGTGGTCTTGTTTGATAGCTACACGTCTCTTTTTTTGTAGTATAAATTAGTCTTTCTAGTATACCGTTTCTTTTCGCAGAGTAGAGACGGCAAGATGTCAGACTCACGTGACCTAATCTCGGACACCCGAACTGAGCCATTTCTATGTGTTGCGAGTACGAAATTGTCGTGATTCCTGTAGCAGAGTAAGGGACTATGGGACTACCCTTAGTACTCACTAGCATAGAGTATGACACTTTATAGAGCCAGAGTTGCCAACTCGATCACACGCAACTTGCCTGAGTCTCACTCAAGTTCCCTCCGGTCACACGCTCACATGCAAGAAACTCAGATCTCATGCAACTTTTAGGTTGTTGGAAGATCTAGGCACTCGTGTACAGTAAAACTGTAGGTACACCATAGATTCACGTAAAAATTTGTAGTGTCTGATATAAATCTAGAATCTAATGAGACTGCCGTACAGTGATCGATCATTAGGAATAACCAATCCCAGGCAAGTATAGTTCTGAAGCTGTCAAACATATTCAGCCAATTCTAGTACTGTACTAGTCCGCGCTTCCATAATTTCCCTCCTCTTCAACTTTCGGACGTCGTCAGAAAGTCCAAAAGAGGGAGGGCTGATTACGAGAGACTGATTTACTGCATGCGTAAACTATATTGGTTTACCGTTACTAGCAGAAATTCTAATTCTGCGAGTACTTGCTAGTTAATTATTGTCTAATACGTATTGACACACTATGTGTTGTTTTTTAGTTATTTAGGTATTAGTTTTGTGGCCACGCCCATATACAGATATAAAGTAGTGATGAAAATCTGAGATCTCACGCATTTTCAGTATTCCTGGTTGGCAACTCTGAAGCCAGTCTTGTGTTTTAGGCTTCCCTTTGCTTTCCGTGGTCCAACCCCGCGAGGATAGCGACAGGACTGTATCACGTGACGTTCAACTATCTATACTGCTGCTGCAGTGTAGGTCGACTCCAAATACCTCAACAGGAAAAACGCCATCCGAATTGCTAATGAAGAGAGTCTTACGAACAAGACGAAGCCTTGTTAAACCTACAGTTGGAGGAGAGATTCGAGACAGACAGAGGAGACAAACAGAAGCTGCATCCGGAAATCGTGAGATGTTACCTGAAGAATCAGTGGCGGTATGGAACCCAAGACAAGATAGTCGAGGTTGATGGCTCTCTGGAAAGATAGTTCAGACACTGGGACCAAGCAACTATCTTGTAAACGTGAATGGTCAGGCTAGGTATGTTCATGTCAATCATATATTACATTGTGATATTAGAAGTTTTCCACAGGATGTACATCAGGAGCAAACCTCCAATACTCATGGTAGTACAGCGACTATGATTCCACCACAAGCTGGAAACTATTCCGAAGTCAGTGCTGAGAAAACAATCTCATCAACAAACTCTACCATCAAAGACTCGATACCAACTACTCCTAGCCACCCTGAGTTAACAGAGACACAGTCGAAACAGACTGATAACATGCCAACAAAGAAACAGATTGAAAAGTCAACAAGAGAGAAAATCGACGATATCCCACAAGGAACAACAGAAGACCCCCAAGAGATATTGAGATAGTTAGTGGAAGGGAGTGTAGTAGAGTAAGGAACTATGGGACTACCCCTAGTACTCATTAGCATAGAGTATGACACTATATATAGCCAGTTTAGTGAAGTCTGGTGTAGTATTGCGTAACACTGTAAGCGAGCTGCAAAGAGAACCAATATAAAGTCGGTAACGACACAACAATTCCTGTGAGTGAAATCTGGCTGAGACTGCATGCTGAATGGTAACTTAGCAGAGTGCCAAAAACTACCATGCTACTGTACCTGGTCAATTGTTTCAATTGCCAGTTAATTGATGCTATTTAGTGTTTATCATTGCCTCAATTTAATCTACAATAATTTGTTAATTAATTAATGTATGATAACAACAGTGACATCAAATTGTACTAAAAATAGCAACAATCATGGCTCTTCCTAAATCGGCCGTCAAATTTGTCCCTAAGGTTGTAAATTAATAATAATATTACCTACATGCACAACTGCTACAAAATGTATCCAGTGTTCATTTCAACTAAAAATTCATTTCAAGGAGGTCACAACATTCTTCAAGACAACTCTTGCCAGCATATTGATATAGTACAGTGCGTACCCTGAGAGAAGAATAAACCGGAACCCATAGAATATTCCATACAAATCCAACACCCACGTTTCAAATGCCCAAAGCAGCAGGGACCCCACAATAGGCACAACGCTCATCACTATGCATTCAACTTTAACTGAAACATTCACGCTGTCTATAACATCCCATAGGACCAATATGATGGCTGCCAACCACTGCAATGTAGTAATCCAACTCCAAGAGAGCAGCCCTGCGACCCTCACCACAACTAGACACGAAACTGGAAATATGACAAGAACACACTGACCTATTTGCAAAACCTAAATTTAGAAAAATATCAACTAGTCGTGAAAACAGTTTTGACTTACCAAATAATTTACAGTTGCTGCCTGCATGACATGGCAGTGCAAATCTTAGGAGAATCGCCCACACTTGTGCAACCAGAAAGCAGGTATCGAATGCTGTAGTAAAAGTATTAGGCCATTCTTTGTCTACGTATACGTTGTTAGCCGTGAAATGATAAAGGCTGCAACAGGCAGCTGCTGTGGAAAACAGAAGGATGTGACAAAGTCCTAGGAGACGCAGTCGTGGAGACCAACAGAAAAAGTAGACTAATCCGATTACAGACATGACCGCTGTGAAAAGCCCACGTACTAATGCTTCCATTATACCCTGAGTGGTGGTCCAAAAAAGTGTCTTCTGATTATCACCAGTTCGTTGCAACAGCAGCTAGTCCACCATTACCGTCGGGTACCCGTATATCCGGGACACAACGAATATTTTTTAAGCTACAAGGTATATACAGTACACCATTAATATTGCAAACGTGCTGGTATTTCCAGACAAGTTTGTTCTTTTTTCTACGAATGTCTGATATTTATATTACAGTATAAACTACACTGTAGTAGTACAATGACATATATATATATATATATATATATATATATATATATATATATATATATATATATATATATATATTAAATAATGCATAAAGATGCTCCAAGTTACACCACCTAAATTAAATTAATTTTTCGCTTGCAAACTGGAAACGTGTTGTGCAGATCAGAATATAACACACCTAGCTAAATGTAAAAATACGTTATTGTGTAAGCGTTTGGTGTCCTTAGGTGTATGGCTAGAGAGATATCAGTGACTATACATTGAGAAATAGTTTTATTATATGTAGCTAATTTGAAAAATAATTAATCATTTATCTATCAATTTTCATGAAATTAACGAAAATGTTTAGTCTTTTGTCTCAACTACAAAACAATCAATATTTTGTTTCTAAAATTTAATTACTTCTACTTTTAACGGTTTTTATCGTATCCACCAGTTACAGTAATGCGCGAGTGTTCTCTATTGACATCGTCAGCTGCAAGCATTGGTAATGACATCCATTACTCTAGATGAGCGTTCCAGAACACAACTAGTCGTGATACCGTTCCTGAATCTTTCTCACTTCCTGTAGCGACTAAAGTTTGTCACGGCTCCTCTAGCTGTCGTAGCTAAAGACAACGACGTTCATTCATAGTTTTCTAGAGACGAAAGTTCAACAGCTTTGCTTCTTACTCCTTCATTTCTGCGCCAGCTGCGTATACATATCGCAAATGCAGCTTTTGCAAATACAGCTAGAACAGCTACACTATGCGAGGCTTGCTAGCTAGGCAACCTTAGTCATTCTTTAGTAGTTGTGTTAACATGAAGACTTCGGCTACTGCCTTCGGTCTTCTGTTGTAGCCTTCTGCTGGAAATATTTTGTCTCCTACTACCGTTAATAATAAGGCAATCACAGCCAGCTGAATATGAGAAAATCTCTTACATACCAGTGTCTATTGGTCATCAGCTAATTAATGAGTAGGTCTTAGACGCTGAATTGCCATGTAACTTTATGTACAAAAAAGAATAGATCTTGCCATCAGATATAAATATTCAGTCAAAGGCAGCACTACTATCGGGAAATTAGCAGTTTTAAACAGTTTCTGACTAACGCTGTCGGTTATGTACATTTCGTTTCGAGTTCTGTGGCCAGTCAAGATTTTTCCGTCAAACACAGCCATTACTGTTTCGCTAGGATGAGGAAAGTCACGTCTATAGGGCCATTCAAAAATACAGCCAATATCATGTAAACTATATGTAAGGAAGGTGTACTCAGATGACGAGATGCGACAATGTCCGTAGTTTTATCTTGGGTTTGATCAGAAAAGACAATTGTGTCCTTTCCAGACTCCCGGTGTCCATTTGCAGCAACTCGGAATTGTTTAGAGGCCCCATATACTCTAGAGGCTCTTCATCAAGAGAACTGCAATGATTTAGATCTTCTCTAGTTATATCATTTGTGCTAGCACTTGGAAAACAAATGTTCAAATTTTTGTATAGCTAAAGTGTACATAGATCGAGGTTTTAGAATGCAACAAGTATAATAGCAATGCTAAATGAGTTACGATGACGTTGTTACAACTTTGTCTAACTCAAACTGACTGAGTTCAATTGTCAGTACATCTATTTGCTTCAGTGCAGCAATTGAGAACAGCACAACCTTGATACACTGAAAAAACCGATAGATTTGAGGTAGCATGTAACCAACGACCAAACAGAGAAGACCACCAGCAGTATACGCATGTATGACATTTAGAATCATGTCACCATTTTCAGTTATCTCGAGTTCAAACCAGAGCAAAGACGCAACAACAACAATATGGAAAATGTCCCACCAACTGCAAGAAAGTAGTTCTTCTCCTAAAGCTGGTGATAAATTTAGGTATATCCAGACTCCAGAGACAAGTGCCACGACAAGAACGATAACCCAAATCGTAATTCCTACACAGTACGTACGAACAACTTAATTAATTGAGTATCTAAACCAGTTGGTCTGCAGCTGCTCTCTTACTGAACGCATAATCGAACTTGCGCTGAGGTAGGAGTGACAGATGTTTAATAATTGCCCATGCCATCAGAACTGCAATAGAAAGTTCAAAAAAAATGTTGAAGAATGTAGGCCAGCCTTGATTCACGCTCCTGTTTCCAATAGTAAAGTGATAGGCACTAGAAAAGGCAGTGGCGACGCAAAAGAACATGGTTGGATAGAAACTAATCTCTTTGTGCTGTTCAGTCCGGCAAAACTGCAATCCCAGCCCAACACATGATACAACAGCTAGTGTAAACCCTTGGAATGTTGCTCCCAGAGACAGAGAAGCCAGATTGTCGCTGCTCATCGTCCTCTGTAGCAAGTGTTGTTGCAATTTAAAATTGCTGAGTGAGACGTAGTAGAAACGTCACGTGATCTCGATTGCATCATCAGACTTTGCAGATCTGATGATGTCATTGACAACTATTGCTTTGTGCTTATTGGTTTGAGCGTACTGCATGCGCACATACAAACCAACACACAAACTCCTACTTAGATTACATACTAGGACATGATTTCATTATTTCTATTTCGATATCAATGGCAACGTACGCATACGTCAGATTTACTTAGAGTACAGTTAGTATATGTGCAGTACAGAACTTAATTGTTCTTACTCGACACTGATCCAGGTATAAATCGCAATTTCTATCGCTGCCATGCGTGCGGTGTCGATGTGAACCCTACACGGTCTTCTAGTGTCAACATACCCAATATCCCAGACAACTCAACTATTCAAATTGACACAACAAAAGTAGTAAGATTGCTGTGTAAACCATAAACAACCGCAAAAAATAGCACATGAAATATTACCCAAAAACTAAGGTGGCAACAAACCACCAACTAATTAATTGCAATAATTAGCTTTACAGTCAGTATTTAGATCAATGCCTTGCAAATTTCATTACAGAAAAATAAAAATTATTTTGGTAGCAAGTCAATCTTTTTAGAGATGGCCTTTGTAAGCACATTAATGTAGTACATTGCGTACATTAACAGAAAAAATACTCTGAGCGCACACAGTTTTCCATCAAAATCCGACACGACCATTTCAATAGTCATTATCATCACAGCCGAGACGATATATAGTACGTCCATACAGATGCAATGCACTTTAACAGAAACATTCAAGCTGTCTAGAACATCCCACAACACCAAGACCATGACTGCTGTCATTTGCATTGTAATAGGCCAACCCCAAGAGAGCAACCCTGCAGCCTTGGCGCCAACCACACACAAACTCAAGACAATAGCAAGAAATCGTTGACCTACAAGATAAAAAAGACACAATACACTAGTCTCAGCCAATAGTAAACTACTATGCAGGCTTGTACTTAAAATTTCCTACAGATGGATTACTTTGTGAATAAGAGAAAACACATAGCTAGGAAAAGATTGGCGTGTATCATGCAAACGACAAGAAGACATCTTGGTGTCTAGTACCTGCCGTACAAATATACTGCATAAGCGTTCGTATCCCAGTATCTGGTACCGTAGAAATGTACTGTAGAAATATAGATATTTCAGTATCTGGTACCGTACAAATGTACTGTATAAGTATAAGTATCTTAGTATCTGGTACCGTACAAATATACAGTGTAAGTTAAATATCTTATTATCTGGTACTGTGCAAATGTACGTATAAGTATAAGTATCTCAGTATCTGGTACCGTACAAATGTACGTATAAGTATAAGTATCACAGCATCTGGTACCGTAAAAATATACTGTATATCTATCTCAGTATCTGGTACCGTGCAGAATAAGTATCTCAGTATCTGGTACAGTGCAAATGTCCTGTATAAGTATAAGTATACCAAAATCTGGTACCGTAAAAATATACTGTATATCTATCTCAGTATCTGGTACCGTGCTGTATAAGTATTTCAGTATCTGGTAGCGTACCGTATAAGTATCTTAGTATCTGGTACTATAAACATGTACTGTATAAGTATAAGCATCTTAGTATCTGCTACCGTACAAACGTACTGTGTAAGTATAAGTATCTCACTATCTCGTACGGTACAAATGTACTGTATAGGTATCGCAGTATCTGCTACCATACTGTATAAGTTTAGTTAAGTATCTCGGTATCTGGTACCGTACAAATGTACGTATAAGTATAAGTATCACAGCATCTGGTACCGTCAAATATACTGTATAGGTATCTTAGTATCTGGTACCGTGCAGAATAAGTATCTCAGTATCTGGTACCGTACCGTATAAGTATCTCAGTATCTGGTACAATACAAATGTACAGTATAAGTATAGGTATCTCAGTATCTGTTACCGTACAAATTTACTGTATAAGTATAAGTATCTTAGTATCTGGTACCGTACAAACGTACTGTGTAAGTATAAGTATCTCGCTATCTGGTACAGTACAAATGTACTGTATAGGTATCAGAGTTTCTGGTTTAGTACTGCAAAAGTTTAGTTAAGTATCTCAGTAACTGGTACCGTACAAATGTACTGTATAAGTTAAGTATCTCATTATCTGGTACCGTGCAGAATAAGTATCTCGGTATCTAGTACCGTGCAAATGTACTGTATAAGTATAAGTATCACATTGTCTGGTACCGTACAAATGTACTGTTTAGGTATCTCAGTATCTGATACCGTGCTGTATAAGTATTTCAGTATCTAGTACCGTACCGAATAAGTATCTCAGTATCTGGTACAATACAAATGTACTGTATAAGTATAAGTATCTCAGTATCTGTTACCGTACAAATGTACTGTATAAGTATAAGTATCTTAGTATCTGGTACAGTACAAACGTACTGTGTAGGTATCCCCAGTATAAGTTTAGTTAAGATTCTCAGTATCTGGTACCGTGCAGAATAAGTATCTCAGTATTTGGTACAGTGCAAATGTACTGTATAATTAAAGTATCATAGTATCTGGTACAGTACAAATGTACTGTTTATGTATCTCAGTATCTGGTACCGTGCTGTATGAGTATCTCAGTATCTAGTACCGTACTAATTTACTGTACAAGTGTAAGGACCTCAGTCTCTGGTACTGCACAAATCTACTGTATAAGTATAATTATTTTCAATATCTAGTACCATACAAATGTACTGTGTAAGTAACTGTTGACTTAAAAATGTACTTACACAGTCAATTGTATGTATCATTAATTAATTGCTACATGTTTGTGACTGTATACGCAAAAACCTCAACTTTGAACATGCCTCTATACATAACGGTGTCTAAGAATACAGGAGATCTTTAGTATGGTACGGTTGTAGCAGCAGTTCAATTTTTTTCTCCAAAACAGTGTCACTGTGTGGCCATCTCTATCCAAGTTGTATTACTCGATCTATTCACAACTGAAGGCAACTTTCCTCCTCCTCCTCCAACGAGCACTCTTTCCTGGGGTTTGCATTTTATACTACAACACCAGGTTGTCCCTTTTTAAAACCCTATGTGCCATCTTAGAACGATCTTATACATTAATTGACATAAATTCTTATATTGCATGTTTATATTTAAATTTAATTAATCAAATTTAATCAACTTTACTATTGTCTTAAAAATGACATATACATGTATAAAATATTAATGTTAACTTAATGGTTCATTTTCGGTCTCGCAACTATGACTATGACGACCACAGCTGACGCTTCACTGCCAGATCTGTTCCACTATGCAGATATTAATTGCTCGCAGCATGCAGACAACGTGCAATTAAAATAATAGATACGTTATAGCCATCATGAATACAATTTCTGACTGTTCAAGATAGGTAAACAAATCTAACCATATTTGGCACATCATAAAGCCAATATAGAAATTTTGTTGGGCACGTGCCCCACCAGATCTCTCCATAGGTCTCTACGCCACTGGTTCTAAAAGAAGGCATTGCAGACCTCATAATTCGTACACCTATCTATAGACAAGTAACCAAGTACAGCAACTGCAGGAGGCTTTGTAACCTATACCAACAACCCTAGCCTGAGCCTGCTGCTAATTTATATTAATTAACATCAAACAGTTTTTCTCTTACCGTATAACCTGCATTTCCTGAGAGCATGGCATGGTAGTGACCATCTTACAGTCATTGCCCATGTTAGTATGACTCCCAAGCAAGCATTGTGTGCGGAAGCAAACTTCGCTGGCCACTCTTGATTGTAGTCTTCATGGTTGAAAGTGAAATGATAAAGATTGTTACATACAGCTGCAGTGGAAACCAAAAAGATAGGACAGAGTGCCAAGTAACGCCTTCGCGAATCAGAACAAGAATAGAGGTGATAGAGACCCAAGACCGGCGGTATGACCGCTGATAAGATCCAAAATACCACTCTGTCCATTCTTAGTTTACACTCTTACCGTAGCTAACTCAATAGCTTTTGTTCTAGGACTTCCGTTAGTAATAATAGAAGGCGTGGAAAGGATAATTTTTTGATGCGTTATCCCGTATGTGCGGTTCCCGGCTGTTTATTCTCTGCTTGATAATTTGTCGCTCAGCTAGCAGGAGTGCATGGCGGACACTGATGGCCCTTCTTACATTCAGGCAGCTTCTTCGTCACGTATAAAGTTATTGCAAATTTATACAGCCAAACAGTACTCTAGGTACGGTAGTGTAGCCAGATGGACGACAAATACGGTATCAAAATAGCAACTCATTTCAAAACAATTAAAATCCTAGACAAGTACAAAATCACGCCTACTCGCTTAGTTGCGAGCGTATAACTACACTTTTTGTAGCAGCCACGGCACTGTAGCTCGATCACCGGCTGAAGTAAAGTCTAGACTGAAATCAAGATCTTGTAAGTGTGTACACGTGGCTAAGCGCCTGTTATTAGTTTGTAAATTCATATCTTTGCTGGCCTATTTCGTAGAGTGTTGAGGTATGTATACATATAACCTAAGGATGGCGGGAAGCTAAAATCTTATTGTAGCTAAACGTTTGTATGCAAAATCGCCAAAACAGTGATTCCTGCGAATATATTTAATTAATAGCAATTGCTAGCAGCACATACACAGAGCTTTGTACGTAAAAATTATTTATAACACTATTAAATTTTTGAGGTAAAGTGGCATCGTATTTACACCTACAATTGTCTAGACCTCTTCGGTCTACGTTACTGTGAATGTTTACGTACAGACGACATCACACTCTATGCGGCCTCGTTGTCCGATCTGCAGTCTTAATGATGACCACCACAACGACTGCAAATACAAAGAGAAGCGAAATAAAGATCCCAGCAAGGCTGCAACCGCGAGCAGCAGCAGACGAATGCATGGCTCCACTGCGATCACCGCTCTCCCATCGAGTGGACACCTGTCAATACACGCAAAGTATTTTTACAGGAGAGCGGCATTTGTGTTTCCGGCTCTAATAGTTTGTCTAGACACAAGGCGTTGCCACCTCAGAAATTTGATATCCAGTCTAACCTTTCTAGAATGAATCAAGGCACAAAGTCCAAAGGGCCAACAGCAGAACATGATGGTCACAAGTGATAAGGCCAGGTAGTTTGATGGTTGTGGTTGTCTCTAAAAACAGATAATGCGCAGTTGATGTCATGTAGATTGTATGCATACGCAGGAGAGGCAATGACATGACGTATACTTCATCAACTTGAATGTACTGTGGATCTGCTTGAAGATCGTATCGCACTGCTGGTTGAGATGAGTAACGAAAGTCGATTCATGCCAGTATCGCATTTCTTCCTGTTCGTGCGATTCACGATGTTCTGCTACTCGGAAGTTGAAGTCGCTCATCATCTACAGTAACAAATTGAAGTATAAGGAATGTATAGTCTCAAATCAAGATTTTTGGGTTTGCACAGCAAACGGTCGAACCTTTTCACGAATAGCTTTGGGGATGCCTGGCTCCCACTTACAAAATATATATCCTTGCATTAGTTAGTGATAGGTACCGCGCGCAGTTACCCCTGTAGGCATGTAGCATCTTGTTACGGTTGCACACCAGATTTGGCGTATGACACTTAGTTACTGCTGGGACTTAGCTTAATTACTTACCTAGAGGTTTCGCGACATAGGAGACACATGCACGTACGAGTCTTCTAAACAACTATAACAACCCAGTCTCACACACGTACGTGTATCTATAGAAAATAGAGTGTAGCTAAAATGTATCTTTTTTAGATTGCAGTATTTGTTTTGATATGTATTACCAGATGTTTAGTTACTAAGTAGACGTTCAAAAACTTGTTGCTCTGTTAACTCGGAGACACTGCAACGTGTATATATATATATATATATATATATATATATATATATATATATATATATATATATATATACCTATATATATATATATATATATATGTATTTATTTATACTCTACATCCAAAATACAAGCTACTGTACTGTCCGCGTACAAGACAAAAAGAAGAAACTAAAAAGAGCACTATATAGCAGAGAAGAGTTATAGAATGGTAAAGCAGATAAACAAAGAGGCCTGAAGAGCGCTGAAATAGGGTTGAAGTGCGGCATGCTCCAGAATCCAGTCTGAGTTCATCTGCTATAAACGGCATGAGGATGAAGAAGTCTAGACCAGAGAACAAACAGCAAGTGAATGAAGAAGAGGAAGAAGGCCTGAAGAGCGCGGGAAGAAGGGTAATTGTGCGACAAACTTCAGGATCTTGCCCAACTGCACCACTTGCCACAAAGACAGAAAGAAGTCTCCACATCAAAAGAACAGAAGAAAGGTTGAGCATGAACAATGCAGAAGATGAAAAATTGAAGAGCGCTGAAGAAGGGGTGAAAGTGCGGCAACATCCAATATTCCATACGACTGCAATGATCAGAGGTAAAAAGAAAAGAATCCAAGAAAGAGAAATCGAAAAGAGCAAACCAGATGAGCAAAGAATCCTGAAGAGCGCTGGGTACGTGTTGAAGATGCGGCAAGCTTCAGGAACGAGACCAACTGTCCCGCTTGATGACATATGAGGCAGCAAATGAGGCAGCAAGAAATAAGTAGAGACGTAACAAACAGTCAAAGCCGTTGAAACAATACAAATGTAAACCAGAACATGCAGAGCGCTGGAAGTAGGGTGATGATGCGGCAAACTCCATGTTTCCGTTGACCTGTATACTCCAACAGACAAACAAAATACGGACAATACGACTACGACGAATTGACAGTTGCCCACCCAACAATAAAGCCAATAAAAAAAGCGTTCATTCCTCAAATGGGGTCCCATTACCAGAATAAGGACTGACGCAGACAGCCAGAGTGGCAAAAGCCACAATGGCACAGTCTGAAAAGATGACGACCTCTTCTTCTCTTGTTCCTTCAGCAATTGACGGCTACAACAATTCTGGCGGCAATGCCAGCTCGACATCCGGGATATGTCGATATATATATATATATATATATATATATATATATATATATATATATATATATATATATATATATCTGTGTGTGTATATGTCATTAACAACTGCATTTCTTAATGTGTATTAAAAGATCGACAGGACGGAGTAAAGAACGAATTTTTAGATTACAAACATATTGAATTTTTGACAAAATGCAGACAATTTCATTTCCATCTCTAACACATGCTGTATTTCTACTCTTGTAATCAGTTCACTAGAAACGCACCAAATAATGCTCGCTCGTTAGAAAAACGGTAGTAACTGTTGTATTCGAATGTTAATGACAGTTCGTCTCCCTTGTTCAGATGAATGATGCGTCCTAAGTAATGAGTGTGAAGACCATTGGCATCATTAGTAACCCGATAAGCAAAGGCACGATCGACCCCATTCACTCTCATGCGAAAGCCAGCATTGAGGTAACTTGAGCTAGAATGGCGATAGTACATTTGTCCGTAAACGTAGTAAAGTCCATCGTTGGGAACAGTGATAGAACCGTTTCTGTACTGCATGCCACCACGAAGAAGAGAAGACCAGACGGAACAACTGCTCTCAAACCATTGAGTTACAATTCCTAGACAACATAATCTTTGCAAAAAATTTCTATCACCAATATCAATATTACAATCACATAATGCACACGAGAGCTGTAGACCTTGCTGCTCAAGCTGCCAACAACGTACAAGTGAGCAGCAGGCGTAACGTTGCGAGCCTTCAAAACAATATTATAATACAATAATTAATTAATACAACAACAGCACACGAACTAGACTTAATTAAAGAAAATTTATCTTACCAGAATTTCTTATTTCAAGTCTTTCACCTACAAATGTAAAAAGTAGTGAAAATTATTTCTATAAGTTTCAGCTTGCTTACTTGTAACTAAGAGAGGGAGAGAGAGAGCTATTCAATATATTCAAGTTTACGTGAATATGTCACGTGACATTTAAGCATGCTGATTGGTCAATATGAGGTCGTCTAGAGGTCTCCTGACTGTGATAGAGACTTGCGGTTTGATAGAGAAGACGTAGGCAAGAGCAACTATTTCAACATTACGAACAACTCACTCAATTATTCCATTAACTTACATCAACTCAAAACATTTAGGACTCCCCATGTTCAAGGCGTATTAAATCTACCACTTGTCAAGGTGGTCTGCAAATAACTAACCTTGAGGACCAAGAGGTGTGCACAGCCATACGTTTGGACTCCTGCATAGAAGTCGCAGTTATTCTCCATTGTCAATGATAGATTCAAAATTGCCATCAGATAAAATTCACCAATCACACTACATCTATCGTCACGTGACATATTTTAAATCAACTAGAACATGGTTAGTAACGGGATCTATAAATATGTTATTGAACCTTAGCCACTCGGGTTTATCAATAGCCCTAACAGTTTGCTTGGTCAATTATCTCGTTGGTAATTAATTAAGCTCTCAGACTTTGAGTCACCAGCTGATAGATCCCTACGACCATGCTCTAACTAATTATTGCACTATATACAATAGTCACAATCTAATTTTAATCACCATACAATGCTTGTATAACACACGTTTCTTACTTCTTGTCTCATCTTCTTGACCGGTTCAAAATAATTTTTCAAAGTATCGGGATCAATCTGAAAAAGCACAATTACCATTATCATTCATTCAAGCGTGTGTGCCAACGTGTCGAATATTTTCTACTGCTGGTCCGGGTATTCCTTGCTTCCCTTGCTCTCCTTTGTGTCCTGGTTCTCCTCTAATACCCTAAGTCATTGCAGACAAAATTAATAATCCAAGTATTTCGATCTACAAAGTTTAGGTAAAGGCTTGCCTTTTCTCCTTTCAATCCTGTCACTCTTGTTTGCCCCTGTGCCCAGCTGGGCACTAATATAAATAAATAAGCTAATTAAGGACGCTTCTAATGCAACTCAACTGTTGTTTTCACCCGTGTTCGTCAGCTCTAGCCACTTCTTGTCCACCCAAACTGCCTTTGTTTCCCTATTAACATTATTCAACTCAGTTACTACAGTTGTGTGTGTGTGTGTGTGTGTGTGTGTGTGTGTGTGTGTGTGTGTGTGTGTGTGTGTGTGTGTGTGTGTGTGTGTGTGTGTGTGTGTGTGTGTGTGTGTGTGTGTGTGTGTGTGTGTGTGTGTGTGTGTGTGTGTGTGTGTGTGTGTGTGTGTGTGTGTGTGTGTGTGTGTTGTACATACTACCAAAACATTACCTTATGCCCTTTCATTCCTTTTACTCCTGGTAAACCTGGTGGACCAACAGGACCCTAGCAGTTCACAAAATTTATCAGACTACTTTCAAACTACATAGTCCCATCAACTACAAAAAATATCTTTTAATAATAAATAGTGCTAATATATAAATCCAACACAGAACCATACACGTTACCAACATTTTCACTTTGCACTTTATAGCAATAAAGAAAACTGTAAATGTTAAAAGTTAAGTGCAACTATACGAGTACTCAACACACTCTTTGTTTGTTTCTTTCTTACTGCTTTTGTAGTTACACTTCAAAACATTGAAAAATAGAAAAGTAATGGTACAACAATTCCTTGTCTACTATTATTAAGTAGATTACTGCATGTCAGTTTTTAATCAGCAAAAAATGCAGCAACAATCAATATCTAGCGTTCTAAATTTTGTATACCCTATCCCATTTGCGTTAATTTACAACAAACTGGCTGATTGTATGTGTTCCAAACCTTGTCTTGTTATAGCAATGGTATTATAATTATGATATAAATAACAAATTTTACTTAGTATTTTATTAAGTTAATTAAATTATGACGTTCAAATTTGAAACCACACTTTAGAATGCAATATATGGCAACTTGTTTATCAACTGCAGTAGCACAACCTGCAGTGACTTCTTAAATTACACAACCGTTATGAATACAATTGAATTCTCTAATTAGTTTTCTTAACATGATAGTGTGAGTCTCATCAGAGAACACAAAGAGTACATTATAGAATACATATTACCTGCCTTCCTGGGTTTCCTTATGGACCTTGAGCTCCAGTCTTACCATTACCCGTCGGACCCATTACCCCAGGTGGGCCGTAGCAATAAAATATTCGTTGGAATCAAATCGTTGTGATTAAATTGCGACATCTTACAACGAAACCACGCACTCCAGGAGGACCTCTCACGCCAGAATCACCCTAAATAGTCAAACTTAATAACTTAATAATTTTTACCTTTAATTAATGTGTAAATGCATGTTGCTATATATGATAAGTATTTCGAAACTAATCAGTTGATTCATACTTTAACTCCATTGTTATCAGAAGAACCAGTTTCAACTTTCTCTCCTTTGTATCCCTAGACAACGTGTTAGATGCTCTATTCTAACGACATGATATATCTTAGCAAATACTTACTCTCAATCCAGAAGATCCCGGATAGCCAGTCTCCCACTTGCAAATTATCCATATTCTCGTCTCACGCTATGCAAATAGAACAAATGGTATTTCCACTCACCTTGTCGCCTTTCTCTCCAGCGCACACTTCGTTGCTTGCATCTCTATTTGTACTAGCAGTGACTTTGCTATCCAAAAGGATAACGACAATGAACGTTTCAACAGCTCTCATGCCTTGCTTGCTCGACGTGCACGAGCTGGAGAATGAGAAGGAATCGACGGAGCATCTCTCTACATATCACGTCGGTGCTGCCACTCCTACTCTTCTCATAACAAAGACATTTCTAGGAAATGTGTAGCGTAGACGTAGAGCAGCTGAGGAATAGATTCCTTTTATGGTGAGACCATCACAAGACCTGCAACAATAAATGTAACATAGATTTGTGGCAATACACTTCGCGAAGCAAAATTTGATAAGTCATGCAAACTCTAGATTTTCAAGACAACGTTGATGCTATACGTACCACAGTTACATGGCATGTATGCCCATCTAGTATATGCGCTCTGGTATAGACGTGACTGCGAGATATTAACTTAATTAACTTGTAGAGAACTTGCAAAGCAAATAATTCCTCTCGGTGTTCTTTACCTAGATAACTACTAGCCTCACCCCAGACGCAGTGTGGATTGCAGCCCCGGATGCAATGCCATCACCACTACCCGGAGCTGCAATCCACACTGCGTCTTGGGCGAGGCTAGATAACTATAGTATTACGAGTTAGCTATCGGGAGTAATTAGACGCGAATGCACGAGATCCGCCCATGCACCCCACGCAGATATCACACAGAGTTTTCAATAATGGAAACGCTGCGCACCACAAGCAGATATCACACCGAGTCTCTAATAATGGGAACGTTGCGCTAAAATTGCGGTATAGAGACAGCATGTGCTTGAGAGTCTTCGAGTACACCAATTGGCCAAGTATCAAGAATAAAAACGTCGCCTGATGCATGCATGAGCTTCTGGAACACAAGTTGACATCAAGCATGTTAGTATGTAGTGCAAATTTCCATTTTGTATCATGGAGACGTGTTGTACTTGTACATGTTCTATCTATGCATGCGAAGACACGAAATTAATCTGTTGTCACCATGAAGATACCGGTATATGCAGCAAGACATAAAACCCTTTTATGTTAATAGAGTACTGGTATGTATAGTTGTTAGCATATCACAGCAATGCAGCCAGTGAGAATAGAAGGGTTTTGAAACAGTGTGGGAATGAATAGATGAAAGCTAGAAAACCAGTAACCAATTGTAAAAGTCCAAAGGGCAAGACCCTAGACAATTATTCTAAGTGCTAGTCTCTACAAAATGGATTCTCTGGCTTCAATTGACAAGGAGGTAAAAACAAAAAAATTGAGCTAACGACAATATGAAAAATTTCAGACCAACTCCAATAAACATCCGAAAATTGAAGTAAGGCATAAATGACGTATGTAATCAAAAAAAAGATAAACCTTATTTCTACCTAGCACTGAATCTGACATAGCCACCTACTTCTAGAATTTATTTCAAGGAGTCACAATATTCTTCAAAACGACTCTTGCCAGCATATTGATAGAGTGCAGCACGTACCCTGAGAGAAGAATAAATAGGGACGCATAGAGTATTCCGTACAAATCCGCCACCCACGTTTCAAAAGCCCAAAACCGCAAGAACCCCACAATAGACACAATTAAAGCTCATTACTATGAATTCAACGTTGATGGCATCCCATGGAACCAATAAGATGGCTGCCAACCACTGCAATGTAGTAATCCAACTCTAAGAGAACAGCAATGCAACCCTCACAACAACTATGCAGGAACCTGGAAATATGACAAGAACACACTGACCTATTTGACAAACTAAATTTAGAAAATATCAAATGGTCGTGAAAACGTTATGACTTACCAAATAACTTACACTTGCTGCCTGCAAGACATGGAAGTGCACATCCTTGCAGAATCGCCCACACTTGTGCAACCAGCAAGTGTGCCGGTACAGCGAATGCTCTAGTAAAAGTCGTAGGTCATTCTTTGTCAACGCATATGTCGTTAGCCGTAAAATGACTGCTGTGGAAAACAGAAGGATGTGACAAAGTGATAGAAGACGCAGTCGTGGAGTAAGAAGATTAAGTTAGTTCGATTAAAGGCATGGCTGCTGTGGAGAACCCAGGTACAAATGTTTCCATCCCCGAGTAGTCGTCCAAGATTATCACTGTAGATTGTCGTAACAGCAGCACTAGCTCCATCATTACAGTTCGGATACCTGGATATCTGGGATACCACGGATTTCTTTATCCAAGTTTATTTGGTTTCTACAATGCACAGTACAATACTGTTTCTAGCAAACGTGCTGCGTACTCCTGACAAGTTTCTTCTTTTTCTTTAATTTACGAAAGTCTGCTATGCTCTAACTCCCTAGCTATCTACAGATAGCTAAGGGTTGCACCTGGAAATGAATACACTGACTGATGAGATAGAGGTCACGCCATGTGTTGTCATAATGAAGATGTGCAGCTCCATATTACCATATTAAATATGTAAGTTCGCGCCTGCATGATATCGGCTCTAGTACAGCTGGAAAAACCTGTTAATCAGATTAAATCCCAACTAGCTAAACAAACCACGTGTGGTAAAATACTGTTATTGTGTGTAAACAATTGGTGCCCCTAAGTATAGAGGCTAGCTAAATATCAATTACTGCATTAAGAAACAGCTTTAATAAATTAATTGAAGTTAGAAAAAAATTTGTTGGTATAATATTTAAAATTCAATGACTTCTACTGTTCTTGTTTTATGACGATTTTTATCGTAGCCGCCAGTTACAATAATGCGCGAATGATCTCCATCGACGTCGACTGCCATCCCGTGATCGAATCGGCCCTGTGAAAGCTTTGGTAATGGCATCCATAACTTTTTATGATAGTCCCAGAACTCGACTCGTCGTGATACCGTTCCTGAATCATCTATACCTCCTGTAGCGACTAGAGTGTCATGAATAGTCGTCACAGCTCCTGCAGCTGTCGTAGTTGAGGGCAACGACGTCCATTCATAGTTATCTAAAGACATAAGTTCAAGAGATTTGCTTCTTACTCTTTCATTTCCGCCTCCAGCTGCGTAGCAAATGCAGCCGTGGTATATGAAGCTAGAACAGCTACACCTTGCGGTAGGCATACTAGGCAACTGTAGCCATTCTCTAGTAGTTGTGTTAAACATGTAGACATTGGCTACCTTCTCAAATCTTCTGTTGTAGCCTCCTGCGAGAAATATTCTGTCTCCTACTACCGTAAAGGCAATTGCAGCCAGTTCAATAATATTAGGAGGTCTCTCACATACTAGTGTCCATTTGTCATCAGTTAATGAGTAGGTATGGACGCTGAGTTGCCATGTAACATCATCTACAAAAACAGAAAAGATCTTGCCATCAGATATAAATATTCCATCAAAGGCAGCACCACTATAAGGAAATATAGCAGTTTGAAGCAGTTCCCCACTAGCGCAGTCTGTTATGTACATTTCGTTTCGAGCTCTGTGGCCAGTCAAGATTTTCCCGTCAATCACAGCCATCACTGTTTCACCAGGATGAGGAAAGTCATGTCTATAGTGCCATTCTGGAATACAGCCAACATTAAGTAAACTAGAACCTCCGTTAGTGATCGAGAGGTATCGCTCTGATATTTCTCTCAGTCTGTTAAATCTGCTTGTGTCTTGCAGTGATTGCACTACACGACTTTCCTCATCTTGTAAGGACGATGTACTCAGACGACTAGATGCGACAATGTCCATACGCGTTGTTTCATCAGACAGTCGTGTCTCTTCCAGAATCTCGCTTTCTATTTGCAACCGTTGGAAACCGTTTAGAGGCTCCGTAGACTCTAAAGTTTCTTCATCAAGACAAGTGCAATGAACTAGGTCTTCTCTAGTTATAGCATTTGTGCCAGCACTTTGAAAACAAATGTTCATAATTTCTTGGGCAGTAGGTCTTTCACTTGCTGAACGTAGACATTCGCTTACAACAGACAAAAGAGATTGTTCACGACGAAAACACATACTTTCTTCAGCCGCTGAGAAAAACGAATGGTTAGGTTCACCTGTTACAGTTTCCAGTACCAATACTCCGTAACTATATACATCAGCAGATGTTGACAAACTTGAGCAATTTTCTACTACCTCTGGAGCAAGGTAGTGTTGTGCAGACAGAAAGCAAGAAGGTCGACCTTTCTCTACTAGCAATCTTGCCATGCAGATGTGAGTTATTTTTACCTGACAAACATCACGTGACATCCAAACACTGTCTGCAGTTAGCAATCCATGTATAACGGGCGGTGTACTCTCGTGAAGAAATTTTAAGCCATTCAGCACACCGTAAAGGACATCTACACGATTACAGCGTGTCATAGGGCTTTCACTTCCGAGGCGATCCTTCAAAGTCACAAACAAGATTTCACTAACTATTGTTAGACGTAGCTCGCCGCCCAAACCTACTCCATACACCTGGGCTACGTTAGGATGTCGAATAGTAATCATCTCTTCCATTACTTGTAAAAATAGTGCCAGAAATTCTTCGTGATTTTCCACGAGGTCAAATACGTCTAGAACGTCGACTGACGCTCCTTTCCAAGATCCGCGATAACGCTTACCTCCAAAAGAACATTCATCTAAACTGCTGGCAGTAGAAACATGGTCACTGATCACAAAGCTACAAGGATATACACTGCTCATCTTCGCAGTCCCTAGAGCACGTGATGACAGCGTATCACTTACTGCACTCCGCGCGACCTCTAGCGCTAATGACAACGTAGTGTATGTATTATAAAATTAGAAACAAAATGCAGCATAGCCTAGCAGAAAGGAAGCAATGTAATAGAAACCCTGCTTTAGCAAACAAGACCTCTTCTCGAAGAAAGGGTAAACAACTTATTAGTGCCCATCTAAAATCTGGCTTTAGTGCCACAGATCAGCATCTTTCCACTGGATGATTAAAATGCCATCCCCAGTTTTACATTTTTGTAGTATAAAAGATCAAAATCTACACATCTTCCAGAGATGGATAGCTAGCACAGCGTTGCCTTTCCAAGTTAGCGTTTCTCGCACTTCAGAATTGCAAAGTAAGACGTCACGTGATCTCAGTTGCATTACCAATTTTTGTAAATGTAATTAGATTGTTACCTACTTTTGTGTTGTACTTTTTAAATCTCTAGCCGTAAACACACTTCTTGCATGCGTCAGGAAAGCCAGTATACCTGTCGGTTTCCTAGACTAGATTTCAGTATTGGGTAACGTGTAGATACACATATATGAAGCACATATACTTATTATTTAACTCAAGTGCGTACAAGTGCAAAACACACTTGCTAAACAGTTTTATAAATTTTTTGCTTATATTAATATAAATGGAAATTTCTATTGCTCACGCTCTTATAGTGTACATGTATCTCACACTTATTATATTTGTTACCTCAGATATTGTAGACAACTCAACTGTTTAACAAATTGACATCTAAAGATTGCTATGTATATGTAGACTATAGAAAAAACTATCTAAACGACAATAATACTAGATGACAATAAATAGGCAACACAACACTGTAAATGGATTCTGTATTTTTCTATTTACAATACGTTATTGTTTTTCAAGATTCCATCACAAAAATGCAATTTTTTAACTTGGCAAATGCCTAATCGTTTCTAAGACATCATCGATAAGCATCACAATGTGGCCAAATGATGACAATGACAGAAAAAATACTCTGAGCACGTACATACCGTATACATAAAAATCTGACACGAACATTTCAAGGGTCATGCATATCAGACCCAAAACGGTATATAGTACACCTTTACAGATGCATTCCTTGCTGTTCATAACATCACCTAATACCACGACCACGGTTGCTGCCATCTGTAATGTAATGAGCCAATTCCAAGGAAGATACCCTGCAGCCTTGGCGCCAGCTACAGTTGAAGCTGAGACAATGGCAAGAAAACATTGACCTAGCAAAAGCAATCTTGGCTACTAGTACTGTAGTTAACATCAATTGTTTTTCCCTTACAGAAATATCTCTCGATGTCGCGAATACGCCGCCATAGTAGTTCCCATCTCACCACTATTGCCCATAATAGTACAACCAGAATACAAGCATTTTGTGCTGACCTGAAAATCACTGGCCATTGCTGATCTACGCCGTCATTGTTCAAAGTGAGACGACAAAGATAGGTACAAACTACTGCAGTGGACAGCAATAGCATAGGACAAAATTCTAGCGAACGTCTTCGCGGAGATACCAAACAGAGGTGGTGAACGCACGTGATAGGCGTACTCAAGATGATGAGTGAAGGGAATACAATTTTCAATCCGTCATAAACACCCATATATGACATAAATAGTGCCTCCATTTCGTTAGACGGCGATGACGTAGAGCATAATGGTCAAACGTGAGCTCCGCCCAGAAGCTTTACGTATCCCGTATATAACGTTGCATATTTATGCATCTTCAGATCGCTGCTCGTTAAAGTAGACCATATAACTATGGATCAAAAAGCGCCTAACTTAGGGGCGTCTTAATTAGAGCCATATATATATATATATATATATATATATATATATATATATATATATATATATATATATATAGCTAACATATAGACCACTCCCTTCTGTTGTGCGACCCGGATTAGAAGCCTCGCTATCTACGGCAATGATGATAATGATGATGATAATGATGATAATGATGATGATGATGATGATAATGATGATGATGATAATGATGATGATGATGATGATTTGATGAATCATGGAGGAATGTTGCACTTGTGGATACCATGTAAAAACCAGAAATTTGTTGTTACTATAACTAGAGGTAACCTGACTACCCAAAATTGCTACACCAAAAATCAAACCCATGTTTCAAGACAGCAAATTAATTAATTAAAACAACAGCTAATACGCTTTTTAATTTAACCAGTTAGTCTTGCTATAGTATAACATGATGCTAGGGCAATTTTCCAAATTTCTTAGAACGACGACTTGCTAAAAAATTCATGTATCTCAATGCGGACACAGAAAACATACAGTTCTTTAGACAGTGCTGAAATGGATGGATTTCAGGAAAGGCGTAACCAAAAAGCCAAACAGTAAGACCAATGACAACTTGGATGTATAGCACAACATCTCTACATGTATTCTCTGTCCCCACTAGACAATTGTGATTCAAATTAAGATTGAAACAGAGAAAAATTGAGCTAACAACAATTTGAAAGATTTCAGACCAACTCCAAGAAACATCCGATTTCGAAATTTCAAGTGAGTTGTAAATGAAGTGTGTAGTCACAGAAATGATAGCCCAAACAGTTATCTCTATAAACACGTAATAAATACCATGTAATGACTCTATTTAGCTAGTAGACTATAGAGATAACTTACTGCAAACCACTTCCTTCACGCTTAGAGAAGGGAAACGTACTATCATAGCCCACACAAGAAGAATTGTAAGAGAAGCATCACTAGTAGAACTGAAGTGTGTAGACCATTTTTGAATGACTGCTTCTACGGCAGAGTCGCGTGCTTTCTGGAGTGAAAGCTCGCTAAAGTGATAACAACAACAAGAAAAGGCATGGGCGCAAAAGCATACAGTCGCACAAAGGGGGGCTCTCCGCCGCCGCCGAGATACTAAAAAATAATGGTATGACCCTCCTCCAATTGCTATGCTAACCGACGTTAGGCCTTGAAAAATAGTTGCAATGTCTGAAGCGACGAGAGAGGTCATTGCAACAAGGTAGAGTCCCGGATCATATCACGGAACTAAACATCTACTAGTCACCTGTTTGGCTAGTGTTCGTTGTTCTTTTGTTCTCTTTCTGTTTTGTATCGCTAGCCTTGGTGCTTAGTTACTACATACTTGAGAATTGTGGATGACTGCTACACGATTGTTGCAGGAGAACGGTCAGTGTAGTTTCGTCTAGACTCGCTCAGACGCTGACTTTCGTGCTGGATCTACGTACTGGTTGCGGTCGCGCAAGTGGTCTTGTTTGATAGCTACACGTCTCTTCTTTTGTAGTTTATATTATAGTCTTTCTACTGTACCGTTCCTTTTCGCAGAGTAGACGGCAAGATGTCATACTCACGTGACCTAATCTCGGACACCCAGACTGAGCTATTTCAATGTGCTGCGAGTACGAAATCGTCGTGATTCCTGTGAGCGAAATCTGTCTGAGGCTGCATGCTGAATGGTTTAGCAGAGTGCTATAAACTACCTTGCTACTGTACCTGGTCAATGATATAACGCCATTTCGGTTTTTGCTTTATCTCAGTCTGTTTGCAGAGCTGCAGGTAAATATATTTAATAAATTAATGAGTGCTGTACTTCTAAAATTTTATTTGACTATGAAGTGCTGAAAATAAAAGGGAAACTTCAATATTTAGGCTAATTAACATTTATGTTGCTAATTAGTTAATTACAGTTTGAACAACAGAAGGGCTCTTCTATATCAGTAGCACATTTTCCATGCCAGGCATGGTGGCACTTGCTGCAAATAACCCAATCATCTGCTGTTGGTTGGTTGCAGATGCTCACTTCACAAGGAGAAAGTGCTTGGTCAAGCCTACCACTTGTAGTCAATGAAACACTGAAAGATTGCATGACTCATATCAGGGGCTTTCTACAGCACCTATCTCGCTTCTTTCTTGTTTGACGAGATTTTCTAGTATCTGGCAACTGCATGGTACTTACAGCAAAATCACACTATTTACAATAGTAGTTCTAGAAGAACATTAGTCAAAATCTGTACTAGAAACCGTCTTTTTCATTTCTGTGTCCTTCAGTGTCTGTGGCTTTGTTCTTCTTCTTGTGTGAACTGTTTGAATTTGTTCCTTTGTCGGGTTTCTAGTTTCTTTCTTCTGCTCCGTTGACTTTGCCTTTACATCTGCCTTTGCTTGTCTCTCTTCCTTTCGTTGTTGCTTTTTCTTTGCTTCTGATTCTTTTCTTTTGATTTTTTTGTTATCTTTGCCAAGTTTTCCTCACTGGTCAACACTTTACTTTCTGGTGTATTTGCAACCTTGTGAACAACCTCTGGAATGTATGGAAGGTGGCAAGTGGGTTGCCTAGAATCACACCTGCCAATGAGACAGCTTTTCACAGGTGTTGTAACTTGCGATAACACTATTTGGGGCTGTGCAAGAATAGCCGTTTCTGGGTCGTTCTCACAGAGCCATGAGTTGTAACGTTTATCATGCGTTGGGTCATGTCCGTTTTCAAACCGAGTCTCAAACAATGGTAAATCAGACTCTGTATATGGTAATGACATTTCCGACTTGGATAGCCTGGAGTGGATGGTAACTGTAAGTGACTTTTGCTGTTTCATCTTGAGACGAGGCAGCTAGGGTGTGCTGATCAGCTAGCGGTTAGCTGAAGGGTTAAAAACGACACAAATGCAACAGTGTTGTACTCTTCTTAGAAGCCTTTCACAATATCTTGCTTATCGGGTAATTTTATGCCATTTCTATCAAATGGCTGGATGCCAGTTCTTTTGAACTTGCTGTGATATTGCCTACTAGAAACATACCATTGACACACTTCATTCCAGGACGCATTTAGTGCACTAAAGCATACATGATCCAAAGGCTAGGTCAAACGAGTAGCAGCTGGCGGCAGACAAAGATGGTGACATTGTCTTCTGCTGCTCGCTTTATAACAGCAGGGTTGCAATGAGAGGAGTGCCCATCTAACAAAAGAACAATAGGGCGAACAGCAGGTACAAACGTTAGGAAGACTTCCTGGTACCAGCCTTCGAAACGGCTGCTGTCTATCCTGATTCATTCAAACCATACCTTGTGCCAGGTATTTCTGCCATAGTTAGGATGAGCCCCTTTCTATCAAAAATAACTATGTGAGGAAGGGTGTAGCCAGTAGCACTTACACATGCGATAACAATAATTTGGGTTTTGTTCCCTCAGGTATCACTGTATGCATGCTTTGACCTCATTTGGTGACTACCGTTCCAGGTTTGTGGTAAAGTTGAAATCTAGACTCATCACAATTAAGATCTGGCCAGGTTTGTTTAGCTATGATCTTGTTTAATACCAATGTCTCTTCAAGCTTGTGATAGTACTTTTGTAGTAGTTTCTGAATTGATGCAGCCATTCGTACTTGTGATAAGCTTTCTCCCTTACGACTGTTGATGTCAGGGTGCCTTTTCTTAGTAAAGCGTTTCCACCAACCAGTGGACAGTTGGGCAGTTAATTAAAACCATAGCTTGAACATGACTCGACCTACAGTTGAATTAAATATTTGTATGCTTGGATCCGAAATATGATATATGTATATATATCATATTTCTAATGTATGAATATAATGTACTTATAATCATATATATATATATATATATATATATATATATATATATATATATATATATATATATATGATTATAACCATTTATGGTCTAATAGAGTACCGGTATGTGTAGTTGTTAGCAAATTTATGTATTGCAATAAAGCCACTAAGAATAGAAAGGTTTTGAAGCAGTGTGGGAATGGATAGATGATAGGAAACCCGTAACCAAAAGCCCAAAAGGCAAGACCATAAACAATTAGGATGTGCTCGTCTTTAAAAGATGGATTCCATGGCTTCAATTGACAAAGAAAGTCAAACCAAAAAATTGAGCTAACGACAATATGAAAGATTTCAAACCAACTCCAAGAAACATCCGAAAATGAAAGTAAGACATAAATGACGTACGTAATCACAGAAAAGATAAACGAAATAATCAAACTTAAACACGTATAGAGAACGTAATGTAGATACAGTATTATAAACTGGTGTCTGGAAATAACGTACCCATAACCATTTTGGCCCCTCTAGAGAAAAACACCGCACTACCATAGCCCATATCAGAAAAATTGTACTAGAAGAGTCACTAGTAGAGATGAAGTGTTGAAGCCATTTCTGATCAACAAATTTACTGTCAGTCATAGAATCACAAATTAAAAATTTATTTTCTACATCATTTCTGCACAACACTGAATCTGATATAGCCGCCTAATTCAGAATTTATTTCAAGGAGTTAGAATATTCTTCAAAAAGACTCCTGCCAGCATAATTATATAGTACAGTACGTACCCTGAGAAAAGAATAAACCAGAACGCATAGAGTATTTCGTACAAATTCAACACCCACGTTTCAAAAGCTCAAAACAGCAAGGACCCCACAATAGGCACAAAGCTCATTACATTGCATTCAACGTTGATGAAAACATTCACGCTGTCTATAACATCCCATAGCACCAATATGATGGCTGCCAATCACTACAATGTAGGAATCCATCTTCAAGAGAGCAGCTCTGCAACTATGCAGAAACAGGAAATATGACAAGAACACACTGGCCTACTTGACTAAATTTCGAAAAATATTTGATATTTGTGCAAACGCTTTGACTTACCAAATAATTTACAATCGCTGCCTGCAGTGCATAATATGGAAATGTACATCTTAGCAGAATCGCCGACACTTGTGCAACCAGGAAGCAGGTATATCGAATGCTGTAGTAAAAGTGGGCCATTCTTTGTCTACGTATACGTTGTTTGCCGTAAAATGATAAAGGCTGCAGCAGGCAGCTGCTGTGGAAAACAGAAGAATGTGACGGAGTGCTAGAAGGCGCAGTCATGAAGAAAGTAGATTAATCCGATTAAAGACATTGCCTCTGTGGAGAACCCACGTATAAATGTTTTCATCCCTGAGTAGTCGTCCAAGATTATCGCCACATGTATAGATTGTCGTAAAAGCAGCTACATTCCAGCAGCTCCATTTACCGTTTGAATACGCAAATATACGGGATGCCACGGATTTCTCTATACAAGTCTATTTGGTTTCTACAATGTATAGTACAATACTGCTTCCAGCAAACGTGCTAGGTATCTCCTGACTAGATTGTTTATTTTTTAATTTACGAATGTCTACTCTACTCTAGCTCCCTAGCTATCTAGTTAAGGTAAGGTTGCACCTAGAAATGAGTGCCAGGTGTTCTCATAAAACATGAAGAGGTGCAGCTCCATATTACCATATTTAATATGTAATTTCGCGCCTGCATGATATCGGCTTTCAATACAACTGGAAGACATGCTGATCATATTAGAGCACAACTGGCTAAACGTACCACGTGTAGTCAGAAATACATTATTGTGTTTAGACCATTCGCGCTCCTAGGTATAGAGGCTAAGGAAATATCAATGAGTGCATTGAGAAACGGCTTTAATTAATTAATTAATTAAAGTTAAGAAAAAGTTCAGCCTTAAGTTTAAAACAACAACTAGTTTGTTCCTATAATAATATTTAAAATTCAATGACTTTTACTGTACTTGTCATATGACAATTTTTATCGTAGCCACCAGTTACAATAATGCGCGAATAATCTCCATCGACGTCGACTGCCATCCAGTGATTGAATCGCCTCTGTGAAAGCTTTGGTAATGGCATCCATAAGTTTTGATGATAGTCCCAGAACTCGACTCGTCGTGATACCGTTCCTGAATCATCCACACCTCCTGTAGCGACTAGAGTACCATGAATAGTCGTCACGTCTCCTGCAGCTGTCGTAGTTGAGGGCAACGACGTCCATTCATAGTTATCTAGAGACATAAGTTCAACAGCTTTGCTTTGTACCTGTCCACGTTCTGTTCCAGCTGCGTAGCAAATGCAGCCGTTGTATATGCAGCTAGAACAGCCAGACCTTGCCTGAGGCATGCTAAGCAACCGTAGCCATTCTCTAGTAGTTGTGTTAAACATGAAGACATTGGCTACCCTCTCTCTTCTTCTGTTATAGCCTCCTGCGAGAAATACTCTGTCTCCTACTACCGCTAGCGCAATTGCAGCCAGTTCAATATTAGGAGGTCTCTCACATGCTAGTGTCCATTTGTCATCTGTTAATGAGTAGGTATGGACGCTGAGCTGCCATGTAACTTCATCTACAAAAACAGAAAATATCTTGCCATCAGATATAAATATTTCATCAAAGGCAGCACTGCTATTGTGAAATATGGCAGTGTGAAGCAGTTCCCCACTATTGCTGTCTGTTATGTACATTTCGTTTCGACCTCTGTTGCCAGTCAAGATTTTCCCGTCGATCGCAGCCATCACTGTTTCACCAGGATGAGGAAAGTTACGTCTAAAGTGCCATTCTGGAATACAGATAATGTCAAGTAAACTAGAACCTCCGATCGAAATCGAGAGGTATCTCTCAGATATTTCTCTCAGTCTCCTAAATCTGTCTGTATCTTGCAGTGATTGCACTACATGACTTTCCTCATCTTGTAAGGAAGTTGTACTCAAACGACTAGATGCGACAATGTCCGTACACGTTGTTTCATCAGACAATTGTGTCTCTTCCAAACTCTCGCTTTCTACTTGCAACAGCTCGGAACCGTTTAGTGGCCTAGTAGACTCTAAAGTCTCTTCATCAAGAGAAGTGCAATGATTTGTGCCAGCACTCGCAAAACAAATGTTCATAATTTCTTGGGCAGTAGGTCTTTCACTTGTTGAACATTGACATTCGCTTACAACAGACAAAAGAGATTGTTCACGACAAAAACCCATACCATCTTCAGACGCTGAGAAAAACGTATGGTCAAGTTCACCTGTTACAGTTTCCAGCACCAACATTCCGTAACTAAATACATCAGCGGATGTTGACAAACTTGAGAGATTTTCTACTACCTCTGGAGCAAGGTAGTGTCGTGCAGACTAAAGGCAAGAAGGTCGACCTTTTTCTACTAGCAATCTTGCCGTGCATATGTGAGTTATTTTCACCTGACTCAGATCACGTGACATCCAAACACTGTCTGCAGTCAGCATTCCATGTAAAACGGGTGGTGTACTCTCGTGAAGAAATCTTAAGCCATTCAATACACCGTAAAGAACATCTACAAGATCGAAGTGTGTCATAGGGCTTTCACTGCCGATGCGATCCTTCAGAGTCACAAACAAGAGTTCACTGACTATTGGTAGACGTATACCTCGCCGCCCAAACCCACACCATACACCTGGGCAACGTTAGGATGTCGAATAGTAATCATCTCTTCCATTACTTGTAAAAATAGTTCCAGAAATTCTTCATGATTTTCCACGAGGTCAAATACGTCTAGAACGTCGACTGGAGCTCTTTCCCAAGATCCGCGATAACGCTTACCTCCAAACAGTGGCGTATCTACGGGGTGGCCTGGGGGGCACGTGCCCCCCCAAATATTTGACTTTTAGCTTTCTTTGATTTGTAACCCTATTGTCCAATGTTCAGAATCAGATGCTAAATGAGCTACTGACCTAGAAAAGAATTAGCGCGCTTTATGCTTACACCCGGTCAGTGGAATTAGCGCACGTTATGTACGAACACGTGGCTTATAATGACTGAAGCACATACGAAGAAGGCTTCCCGGAAACGGTCAGGAAACAGCAGAAATGAAACAATTCTGACTTTCTTTCAGCCCAAGAGGTTTGTGAAATTGTGACTGGTGTGCTCTTGCTGTCTGTACTAGCTAGCTAGTAACTGTAGGATGTCACCAGGTCGAGGGCAGATTCTCCCATTTCAGTTGGTACAGAAGGGCATGTGATTACGGATTCCGAATCGGCGTCTACGGTAGGCATTAGCGAGAATGCTGAGTCTGAGTTTGCTTCTGCCTCGGAGTCACTATGTCTATCTCCTTCGGCACATGTCCTTGCCGAGAGCAGTTACGAGAGCAGTTTCAGTAGTTCCGTAGCAACTGTAGATCTTTCCATGGCCAGCAGCGGGCCTGTGTCACCGAAAACTGCTGTAGCACCTGCACTCATATATGCAGATTCTGAGCTGGAAGTAGATCTAGATTGTGGATCACCGACAAATCCCGAGACGGACTGTGCCGAGGAATCGGAGGATGCACCAGGCGCCATGAAAGGTTTACAATCACCTGCAGGTACACGAAATATCTATTATCTTGTAACACAATTTCGTCGGTACAGTACTCTAACTAATTATTGCATGTATGTTCCGCTCACAGATCTGTCACGCCATATTGGAGATAGGCCTGCGCAGCCCCTCCTGTCAAAATTTCCAACAACTAAGTTCGGCTCGAAACATCGCTCCTTCTCTCCTGAATGGTACAAGGCATTCACGTGGGTAGAATATTCCATAGCGAAAGATGCAATATACTGCTACCCCTGCCGTCACCTCAAGGTAGGAGCAGTTAGTCGAGTTGATCCAGCATTCACTACAATTTGGTTTTTGGGGATGGAAGAAGGCTAAGGGTAAAAGTGGAGCCCTGAAACAGCACGCGGAATCCGCGAACCACCGAGCGAACATGCAAGTATGGCAACAACGTCTTGTTGCAGAAAGAGAAAAGGTTCAATTCGGTGTGGACTACCAACTACGGGATGTGGAAGAAAAGGAGATTATGCTTAATCGGCACTACCTGAAGTCAGTTATGACAGTGATTCTCACCCTTGCGCGACAAAATATACCACTGCGAGGACACCACGAATCAGAGACGTCGGAGAACCCAGGAAATTTTAGAGCTATTTTAGACCTCCTAGTCAATCAAGACGCTCGCTTGCAGCAGAAGAAGAATAGCCTTCCTAGAAATGCCAGATACCTATCACCTAATGTCCAAAATACCATACTGGATATACTTGGAAAGATGGTGAAGGACAAGATTTGCTCCGAGTTAAAGGCAAGTGGAGCTTTCACGCTCATGGCAGACGAAACACGTGATGTCAGCAAAAGCGAACAGCTGTCCTTGGTTGTGAGATATGTTTTTGAAGGCAATGTGTGTGAACGGTTCCTAGGATTCGTTGCTTTAACCGATCTTTCTGCAGCGGGAATCGCCCACTCTATTACGAAATCACTGGGTGAGAGTAGCATTGATTTGTCAATGTGTGTTTCTCAGAGTTATGATGGAGCGAATGTAATGAGCGGCGAGCATGGAGGCGTCCAGGCGAAAATCAAGACTATGTGTCCTCAGGCTACTTACTGTCACTGTTATGCACACCGTCTGAATCTGGCTCTCGTAGACTGCTGCAAAACTATCCCAGTCGCTTACGAATATTTTTCACTTCTGAATTCCCTTTACGTTTTCGTATCTTCGTCGGCCGTTCACTGCGTACTTGAATGTGTTCAGGAGAATATGAAGGAAATCAATTCCTCGTATAAACCGGTTCATCTTAAACGGTTATCAGACACAAGGTGGACATGTAGGGTAGACAGTGTAAGAGCTGTACACGACGGGTACAAAGCAATCATAGAGACTCTTCGTCGAGTTTCTGAGGGGAACAACAAGGATCGTGCGGTGCAGTCCAAAGGATTACTAAGTCAGATTCAGTCTCTACAGTTCATTGCTTGTACCGTCATATTTAAGAAAGCTCTCCTACTGACAAAGGGGGTTTCAGATGTACTGCAGAGTAAGCAACTTGATCTAGCTGCAGCCGTAGATTTGGTAGAAACGGCAATAGACACTTTGCTTGAATGGAGAGAGGCGTCATTTGATTCATCATTGTGGAAGAATCTATGGAATGATATCGAAGAACTGGCCAGAAACAACGAAGTGGACCTTGGTGATCTTTCCCAGTCGAGGCGCCGCAATCGAGTCAGCCATCAGCCAACACGTCTAGATGAGTACGTAATAATGGAAACGACCGGCAGGCAACCAGTTATTTCAGAGGACGTCGAAACCTATGTTAGAGTTTCCGTCTACTACGAAGTGCTTGACTCAATCATAGGAGAAATGAAGCGCCGATTTTCCCATGAGACTCGTCCACTGATAAGGGCATGTAGCGCTTGCATGCCTGGATCATCTTTTCTCAATGCAACTACTATGCAGCCATTGATTGTCCACTACAAGCTAAATTTTGAGGACATTTCTGTGCAAGCCGAAGAATGCAAACGGTTTCTTGCAAGGAAGAAGGATGTAAACTCTTTATCTGACGTCTTACACCATCTCTTGCCAGTCAAAGAGGCGTTTGTAGAGTTGTATAAACTTCTGACCATAGTGTTGACTATGGGTGTGTCAACAGCATCTTGCGAACGCTCGTTTTCGTGTCTGAAGAGGCTAAAAAGCTATCTTCGGGCCGGTATGGGTCAAGATCGGTTAAACAGTATGGCTTTGCTTGCAATAGAGAGAGACCTCTCTGGAAAAATAGACATTGACGAAGCAATTGAGTTATTTGCTAGAATAGACAAGAACAGGAGAATTAAGTTACTAAAGTAGATTGCTGTCTATAGTGTAAAAACCGCACAGTGTGAGAGCTCTTCAGGAAGTACAATATCAACTCTACGAAATACTACTCGCCGTCTACAGTGCAAATGCCCGCGCTCGAGTGCCCCCCCCAGTCTTACAAGGCTGGTTACGCCGCTGCTCCAAAAGAACATTCGTTTAATTTGCTGGCAGTAGAAATATGGTCACTGATCACAAAGCTGCTAGTATAGACACTGCTCATGGCCGTAGTCTCTAGAGCACGTGATGACAGCGTATCACTTACTGCACTCCGCATGACCTCTAGCAGTATTGACAATGTAGTGTATGTGTTATAAGTTTATAAGCAAAATGCAGCATATCCTAGCAGAAAGAAAGCAATGTAATATGAACCCTGCTTTAGCAAAACACGACTCCTTCTCGAAGAAAGGCTAAACAACTTATTAGTGCCCATCTAAATGCCATCCCCAGCTTTACACTTTTGTAGTATTAAAAATGCTCATAATATATACATTTTCCAGAGATGGAAAGCTAGCACAACGTTGCCTTCCACGTTAGCTTTTCTCACACTTCAGAATTGCAAAGTAAGACGTCACGTGATCTCGGTTGCATTACTAATTTTTGTAAATTTAATTAGATTAACTACTTTGAGTGTACTTTTTAAATCTCTAACCGTGAACACACTGCTTGCACGCGTAATAGAAGCAAGTAGACCTATCGGTACGTAGTCTAGATGATTTTAATATTGTGTAATGTAACGTGTAGATTTACTTATATTTTTATATCAATCTTATGAAGTACACATGCATATACGTATTATTTAAATCAAATGCGTACAAGTGCAGAACACACTTGCCAACCAGTTTTAAAAGATTTTATCAAATATTAATATAAATGGAAATTTCTATTGGTCATTCTCTCGTAATCTATCTTACACTGATTATAAAATTGTTATCATAGATATTGTAGACAACTCAAAAATTTATCAAATTGACATCTAAAGATTGCTACGTATGTAGATATAGAAACGACAATAATTTTAGATGACAATAAATTGCCAACTCAACACTGTAAATGGATACTTCACACATTTACAATACGTTATTGCTTTTCAAGATTCGATCACACAAAAGTAAAATTTTTATTTTGGCAAATACTTAGTCGTTTTCAAGACATCATTGGTAAGCATCACAATTTGGGCAAATGTAGACAACGACAGAAAGAATACCCTGAGCACGTACATGCTGTATACATAAAAATCTGACAGCAACGTTTCAAGGGTCATGCATATCAGACCCAAGACGGTACATAGTACATCCCAACAGATGCATTCCTCACATTCCGTAACATTCCCTATCACCACAACCACAGTTGCTGCCATTTGTAATGTAGTAAGCCAATTCCAAGGAAGATACCCTACAGCCTTGACGCCAGCTACAATTGAAGCTGAGACAATGGCAAAAAAACATAGACCTAGCAAAAGCAATCTTGGCTACTAGTAATTAACATCACTTGTTTTTTCCTTACCGAAATATTCTCCGATGTCGCGAGTACGCCGCCATTTTAATTCCCATCTCACAACCACTGCCCATGATAGTACTACCAGCATACAAGTATTTTGAGCTGACCTGAAAATCATTGGCCACTGCTGATCTACGCCGTCATAGTTCAAAGTGAGACGACAAAGATAGCTACAAACTACTGCAGTGAACAGCAGTAGCATAGGACAAAATTCTAGCAGACGTCTTCGTGGAGATACCAAGCAGAGGCGGAAAACGCACGTGATAGGCATACTCAAGATGATGAGTGTAGGGAATACAGTTTTAAATCCGTCATACACACCCATACATAATATAGATAGTGCCTCCATTTCGTTAGAAGACGATGACGCAGAGAATAATGGTCAAACGTGAGCTCCGCCCAGAAGCTTTACGTATCCCGTATATAACTTTGCATATTTATGCATCTTCAGATCGCTGCTCGTTAGAATAGACCATATAACTGTATATATATATATATATATATATATATATATATATATATATATATATATATATACACTTCCCTGTATGTGAGTAGGTGTGTAAGAAATAAATAAATATATATATAAAATATATATATATATATATATATATATATATATATATATATATATATATATATATATATATATATATATATATATGTGTGTGTGTGTGTGTGTGTGTGTGTGTGTGTGTGTGTGTGTGTGTGTGTGTGTGTGTGTGTGTGTGTGTGTGTGTGTGTGTGTGTGTGTGTGTGTGTGTGTGTGTGTGTGTGTGTGTGTGTGTGTGTGTGTGTGTGTGTGTGTGTGTGTGTGTGTGTGTGTGTGTGTGTGTGTGTGTGTGTGTATACGTGTATATATATATATATGTTTGTGTGTGTATGTGTATGTGTGTGTGTGTGTGTGTGTGTGTGTGTGTGTGTGTGTGTGTGTGTGTGTGTGTGTGTGTGTGTGTGTGTGTGTGTGTGTGTGTGTGTGTGTGTGTGTGTGTGTGTGTGTGTGTGTGTGTGTGTGTGTGTGTGTGTGTGTGTGTGTGTGTGTAGCTAACATACAGACCACTCCCTTGTGTTGTGCGACTCGGATTAGAAGTCTCGCTATCTACGACAATGATGATGAGGATGAGGATGAGGATGAGGATGAGGATGAGGATGAGGATGAGTATGAGGATGAGGATGATGACGATGATGATGATGATGATGATTTTTTGAATCATGGAGGCGTGTTGCACTTGTGTATACCATGTAAAACCAGAAATTTGTTGTTACTATAACTAGAGGTAATCTGACTACCCAAACATTGCTACACTAAAAATCAAACCCATGTTTCAAGACAGCAAGTTAATTAATTATAACAACAGCTAAAATGCTTTATAATGTAACTATCTAGTCTTGCTATTGTATAACATGATGCTCGGGCAAATGTTCAAATTTCTTAGAACGACGACTTGCTAAAAAATTCATGTATCTCAATGCAGACACAGAAAGCATACAGTTCTTTAGGCAGTGCTGAAATAGATGGATTTCAGGCAAGCCGTCACCAACAAGCCATACATTGAGACCAATGACAACTTGGATGTACAGCACAACATCTCTACATGTATTCTCTGTCCCCACTAGACAATTGTAATTCAAATTAAGATCGAAACAGAGAAACATTGAGCAAACTACAACTTGAAAGATTTCAGACCAACTCCAAGAAACATTCGATTCTGAAATTTCAAGGAAGTTGTACGTGAAGTATGTAGTCACAGAAATGATAGCCCAAACAGTTAACTCTATATGCACGTAATAAATACAATGTGATGACTCTATTTAGCTAGTAGACTATAGAGATAACTTACTGCAAACCACTTCTTTCACGCCTAGAGAAGAGAAACGTACTATCATAGCCCAAACAAGAAGAATTGTAAGAGAATCATCACTAGTAGAACTGAAGTGTGTAGACCATTTTCGAATGATTGCTTCTACGGCAGAGTCGCGTGCTTTCTGGAGTGAAAGCTCTCTAAAGTGATAGCAACAACAAAAAAGGCATGGGCGCAAAGCATACTGTCGCACAAGGGGGGGAGCTCTCCGCCAGTCCTCTTGTAATTGCTACGCCAATCGACGTTAAACCTTGAAACATTGTTGGAATGTCTGAAGCGACGAGAGTGGTTATTGGAATAAGGTAAAGTCACGGATCATCTCTGACTAGTTTTTTTAGTTGTAACTCAGACACCTGTTTGGCTGGTGATCGTTGTGATTTGTTCCCGGTCTGTTTTGTATCGCTAGCCTTGGTGCTTAGCTACTACGTACTTGAGAATTGTGGATGACTGCGATACGATTGTTGCAGCAGAACGGTCAGTGTAGTTTCGTTTAGACTCGCTCGGACGCCGACTTTCGTGCTGGAACTACGTAGTGGTTGCGGTCGCATAAGTGGTCTTGTTTGATAGCTACACGTCTCTTTTTTTTGTAGTATAAATTAGTCTTTCTAGTATACCGTTTCTTTTCGCAGAGTAGAGACGGCAAGATGTCAGACTCACGTGACCTAATCTCGGACACCCGAACTGAGCCATTTCTATGTGTTGCGAGTACGAAATTGTCGTGATTCCTGTAGCAGAGTAAGGGACTATGGGACTACCCTTAGTACTCATTAGCATAGAGTATGACACTTTATAGAGCCAGAGTTGCCAACTCGATCACACGCAACTTGCCTGAGTCTCACTCAAGTTCCCTCCGGTCACACGCTCACATGCAAGAAACTCAGATCTCACGCAACTTTTAGATTGTTGGAAGATCTAGGCACTCGTGTACAGTAAAACTGTAGGTACACCATAGATTCACGTAAAAATTTGTAGTGTCTGATATAAATCTAGAATCTAACGAGACTGCCGTACAGTGATCGATCATTAGGAATAACCAATCCCAGGCAAGTATAGTTCTGAAGCTGTCAAACATATTCAGCCAATTCTAGTACTGTACTAGTCCGCGCTTCCATAATTTCCCTCCTCTTCAACTTTCGGACGTCGTCAGGAAGTCCAAAAGAGGGAGGGCTGATTACGAGAGACTGATTTACTGCATGCGTAAACTATGTTGGTTTACCGTTACTAGCAGAAATTCTAATTCTGCGAGTACTTGCTAGTTAATTATTGTCTAATACGTATTGACACACTATGTGTTGTTTTTTAGTTATTTAGGTATTAGTTTTGTGGCCACGCCCATATACAGATATAAAGTAGTGATGAAAATCTGAGATCTCACGCATTTTCAGTATTCCTGGTTGGCAACTCTGGAGCCAGTCTTGTGTTTTAGGCTTCCCTTTGCTTTTCGTGGTCCAACCCCGCGAGGATAGCAACAGGACTGTATCACGTGACGTTCAACTATCTATACTGCTGCTGCATTGTAGGTCGACTCCAAATACCTCAACAGGAAAAACGCCATCCGAATGGCTAATGAAGAGAGTCTTACGAACAAGACGAAGCCTTGTTAAACCTACAGTTGGAGAGAGATTCGAGACAGACAGAAGAGCCAAACAGAAGCTGCATCCGGAAATCGTGAGATGTTACCTGAAGAATCAGTGGCGGTATGGAACCCAAGACAAGATAGTCGAGGTTGATGGCTCTCTGGAAAGTTAGTTCAGACACTGGGACCAAGCAATTATCTTGTAAACGTGAATGGTCAGGCTAGGTATGTTCATGTCAATCATATATTACATCGTGATATTAGAAGTTTTCCACAGGATGTACATCAGGAGCAAACCTCCAATACTCATGATAGTACAGCGACTATGATTCCACCACAAGCTGGAAACTATTCCGAAGTCAGTGCTGAGAAGGCAATCTCATCAACAAACTCTACCATCGAAGACTCGATACCAACTACTCCTAGCCACCCTGAGTTAACAGAGACACAGTCGAAACAGACTGATAACATGCCAACAAAGAAACAGATTGAAAAGTCAACAAAGAGAGAAAATCGACGATATCCCACAAGGAACAATAGAAGACCCCCAAGAGATATTGAGATATTTAGTGGAAGGCAGTGTAGTAGAGTAAGGAACTATGGGACTACCCCTAGTACTCATAAGCATAGAGTATGACACTATATATAGCCAGTTTAGTGAAGTCTGGTGTAGTATTGCGTAACACTGTAAACGAGCTGCAAAGAGAACCAATATAAAGTCGGTAACGACACAACAATTCCTGTGAGCGAAATCTGGCTGAGACTGCATGCTGAATGGTAACTTAGCAGAATGCCAAAAACTACCATGCTACTGTACCTGGTCAATTGTTTCAATTGCCAGTTAATTGATGCTATTTAGTGTTTATCATTGTCTCAATTTAATCTACAATAATTTGTTAATTAATTAATGTATGATAACAACAGTGACATCAAATAGTACTACAAATAGCAACAATCATGGTTCTTCCTACATCGGCCGTCAAATTTGTCTCTAAGGTCGTAAATTAATAATAATATTACCTACACACACAACTGCTACAAAATGTATCCAGTGTTCATTTCAACTAAAAAATTCATTTCAAGGAGGTCACAACATTCTTCAAGACAACTCTTGCCAGCATATTGATATAGTACAGTGCGTACCCTGAGAGAAGAATAAACCGGAACCCATAGAGTATTCCATACAAATCCAACACCCACGTTTCAAATGCCCAAAGCAGCAGGGACCCCACAATAGGCACAACGCTCATCACTATGCATTCAACTTTAATTGAAACATTCACGCTGTCTATAACATCCCATAGGACCAGTATGATGGCTGCCAACCACTGCAATGTAGTAATCCAACTCCAAGAGAGCAGCCCTGCGACCCTCACCACAACTAGACACGAAACTGGAAATATGACAAGAACACACTGACCTATTTGCAAAACCTAAATTTAGAAAAATATCAACTAGTCGTGAAAACAGTTTTGACTTACCAAATAATTTACAGTTGCTGCCTGCATGACATGGCAGTGCAAATCTTAGGAGAATCGCCCACACTTGTGCAACCAGAAAGCAGGTATCGAATGCTGTAGTAAAAGTATTAGGCCATTCTTTGTCTACGTATACGTTGTTAGCCGTGAAATGATAAAGGCTGCAACAGGCAGCTGCTGTGGAAAACAGAAGGATGTGACAAAGTCCTAGGAGACGCAGTCGTGGAGACCAACAGAAAAAGTAGACTAATCCGATTACAGACATGACCGCTGTGAAAAGCCCACGTACTAATGCTTCCATTATACCCTGAGTGGTGGTCCAAAAAGTGTCTTCTGATTATCACCAGTTCGTTGCAACAGCAGCTAGTCCACCATTACCGTCGGGTACCCATATATCCGGGACACAACAAATATTTTTTAAGCTACAAGGTATATACAGTACACCATTAATATTGCAAACGTGCTGGTATTTCCAGACAAGTTTGTTCTTTTTTCTACGAATTTCTAATATTTATATTACAGTATAAACTACACTGTAGTAGTACAATGACATATATATATATATATATATATATATATATATATATATATATATATATTAATTAATGCATAAAGATGCTCCAAGTTACACCATCTAAATTAAATTAATTTTCCGCTTGCAAACTGGAAACGTGCTGTGCAGATCAGAATATAACACACCTAGCTAAATGTAAAAATACATTATTGTGTAAGCGTTTGGTGTCCTTAGGTGTATGGCTAGAGAGATATCAGTGACTATACATTGAGAAATGGTTTTATTATATATAGCTAATTGAAAAATAATCAATCATTTATCTATCAATTTTCATGAAATTAACGAAAATGTTTAATCTTTCGTCTCAACTACAAAACAATCAATAGTTTGTTTCTAAAATTTAATTACTTCTACTTTTAACGGTTTTTATGATATCCACCAGTTACAGTAATGCGCGAGTGTTCTCTATCGACGTCGTCAGCTGCAAGCATTGGTAATGACATCCATTACTCTAGATGAGCGTTCCAGAACACAACTAGTCGTGATACCGTTCCTGAATCTTCCTCACTTCCTGTAGCGACTAGAGTTTGTCACGGCTCCTCTAGCTGTCGTAGCTAAAGACAACGACGTTCATTCATAGTTTTCTAGAGACGAAAGTTCAACAGCTTTGCTTCTTACTCCTTCATTTCTGCGCCAGCTGCGTATACATATCGCAAATGCAGCTTTTGCAAATACAGCTAGAACAGCTACACTATGCGAGGCTTGCTAGCTAGGCAACCTTAGCCATTCTTTAGTAGTTGTGTTAACATGAAGACATCGGCTACTGCCTTCGGTCTTCTGTTGTAGCCTTCTGCTAGAAATATTTTGTCTCCTACTACCGTTAATAATAAGGCAATCACAGCCAGCTGAATATGAGAAAATCTCTTACATACCAGTGTCTATTGGTCATCAGCTAATTAATGAGTAGGTCTTAGACGCTGAATTGCCATGTAACTTTATGTACAAAAAAAGAATAGATCTTGCCATCAGATATAAATATTCAATCAAAGGCAGCACTACTATCGGGAAATTTAGCAGTTTTAAGCAGTTCCTGACTAACGCTGTCTGTTATGTACATTTCGTTTCGAGTTCTGTGGCCAGTCAAGATTTTTCCGTCAAACACAGCCATTACTGTTTCGCTAGAATGAGGAAAGTCACGTCTATAGGGCCATTCAGGAATACAGCCAATATCATGTAAACTATATGTAAGGAAGGTGTACTCAGATGACGAGATGCGACAATGTCCGTAGTTTTATCTTGGGTTTGATCAGAAAAGACAATTGTGTCTTTTCCAGACTCCCGGTGTCCATTTGCAGCAACTCGGACTTGTTTAGAGGCCCCATATACTCTAAAGGCTCTTCATCAAGAGAACTGCAATGATTTAGATCTTCTCTAGTTATATCATTTGTGCTAGCACTTGGAAAACAAATGTTCAAATGTTTGTATAGCTAAAGTGTACATAGATCGAGGTTTTAGAATGCAACAAGTATAATAGCAATGCTAAATGAGTTACGATGACGTTGTTACAACTTTGTCTAACTCAAACTGACTGAGTTCCATTGTCAGTACATCTATTTGCTTCAGTGCAGCGATTGAGAACAGCACAACCTTGATACACTGAAAAAACGAATAAATTTGAGGTAGCATGTAACCAACGACCAAACAGAGAAGACCACCAGCAGTATACGCATGTATGACATTTAGAATCATGTCACCATTTTCAGTTATCTCGAGTTCAAACCAGAGCAAAGACGCAACAACAACAATATGGAAAATGTCCCACCAACTGCAAGAAACTAGTTCTTCTCCTGAAGCTGGTGATAAATTTAGGTATATCCAGACTCCGGAGACAAGTGCCAGAACAAGAACGATAACCCAAATTGTAATTCCTACACAGTACGTACGAACAACTTAATTAATTGAGTATCTAAACCAGTTGGTCTGCAGTTGCTCTCTTACTGAACGCATAATCGAACTTGCGCTGAGGTAGGAGTGACAGATGTTTAATAATTGCCTATGCCATCAGAACTGCAATAGAAAGTTCAAAAAAATGTTGAAGAATGTAGGCCAGCCTTGATTCACGCTCCTGTTTCCAATAGTAAAGTGATAGGCACTAGAAAAGGCAGTGGCGACGCAAAAGAACATAATTGGATAGAAACTAATCTCTTCGTGCTGTTCAGTCCGGCAAAACTGCAATCCCAGCCCAACACATGATACAACAGCTAGTGTAAACCCTTGGAATGTTGCTCCCAGAGACAGAGAAGCCAGATTGTCGCTGCTCATCGTCCTCTGTAGCAAGTGTTGTTGCAATTTAAAATTGCTGAGTGAGACGTAGTAGAAACGTCACGTGATCTCGATTGCATCATCAGACTTTGCAGATCTGATGATGTCATTGACAACTATTGATTTGTGCTTATTGGTTTGAGCGCACTGCATTCGCACATACAAACCAACACACAAACTCGTACTTAGATTACATACTAGGACATGATTTCATTATTTCTATTTCGATATCAATGGCAACGTACGCATGTGTCAGATTTACTTAGAGTACAGTCAGTATATGTGCAGTACAGAACTTACTTGTTCTTACTCGTCACTGATGCTGGTATAAATCGCAATTTCTATCGCTGCCATGCGTGCGGTGTCGATGTGGACCCTACCCAGTCTTCTAGTGTCAACATACCAAAATCCCAGACAACTCAACTATGAAAATTGACACAACAAAAGTAGTAAGATTGCTGTGTAAACCATAAACAACCGCAAAGTATAGCACATGAAATATCACCAAAAAACTGAGGTGGCAGCAAACCACCAACTGATTGCAATAATTAGCTTTACAGTCAGTATTTAAGTCATTGCCTTGCAAATTTACTTACAGAAAAAATAAAAATTATTTTGGTAGAAAGTCAATCTTTTTAGAGATGGCCTTTGTAAGCACATTAATGTAGTACATTGCGTACATCAACAGAGAAAATACTCTGAGCGCACACAGTTTTCCATCAAAATCCGACACGACCATTTCAATTGTCATAATCATCACAGCCGAGACGATATATAGTACGTCCATACAGATGCAATGCACTTTAACAGAAACATTCAAGCTGTCTAGAACGTCCCACAACACCAACACCATGGCTGCTGTCATTTGCATTGTAATAGACCAACCCCAAGAGAGCACCCCTGCAGCCTTGGCGCCAACCACACACAAACTCAAGACAATAACAAGAAACCGTTGACCTATAAGATAAAAAAGACAGAATACGCTAGTCTCAGCCAATAATAAACTACTATGCAGGCTCGTACTCAAAATTTCCTACATAGGGATTACTTTGTGAATAAGAGTAAAGACATAGCTAGGAAAAGGTTGGTATGTATCATGCAAACGACAAGAAGACATCTTGGTATCTAGTACCTGCCGTACAAATATACCGCATAAGTGTTCGTATCCCAGTATATGGTACCGTTGAAATGTTCTGTAGAAATATAGATATTTCAGTATCTGGTACTGTACAAATGTAATGTATAAGTATCTTAGTATCTGGTACCGTACAAACGTACTGTGTAAGTATAAGTATCTCACTATCTGGTACGGTACAAATGTACTCTATAGGTATCACAGTATCTGGTACCGTACTGTATAAGTTTAGTTAAGTATGTCAGTATCTGGTACCGCACAAATATACCATATAAGTTAAGTATCTCATTATCTGGTACCGTACAAATGTACGTATAAGTATAAGTATCACAACATCTGATACCGTAATAATATACTGTATATCTATCTCAGTATCTGGTACCGTGCAGAATAAGTATCTCAGTATCTGGTACCGTGCAAATGTACTGTATAAGTATAAGTATCTCACTATCTGGTACGGTACAAATGTACTGTATAGGTATCGCAGTATCTGGTACCATACTGTATAAGTTTAGTTAAGTATCTCAGTAACTGGTACCGTACAAATGTACGTATAAGTATAAGTATCACAGCATCTTGTACCGTAAAATATACTGTATAGGTATCTAGGTATCTGGTACCGTGCAGAATAAGTATCTCAGTATCTGGTACAATGCAAATGTACAGTATAAGTATAAGTATCTCAGTATCTGTTACCGTACAAATGTACTGTATAAGTAGAAGTATCTTAGTATCTGGTACCGTACAAACGTACTGTGTAGGTATAATAAGTATCTCACTATCTGGTACAGTACAAATGTACTGTGTAGGTATCAGAGTATCTGGTCCAGTACTGTAAAAGTTTAGTTAAGTATCTCAGTATCTGGTACCGTACAAATGTACTGTATAAGTTAAGTATCTCATTATCTGGTACCGTGCAGAATAAGTATCTCGGTATCTAGAACCGTGCAAATGTACTGTATAAGTATAAGTATCACATTATCTGTTACCGTACAAATGTTCTGTTTAGATATCTCAGTATCTGGTACCGTGCTGTATAAGTATTTCAGTATCTGCTACCGTACAGAATAAGTATCTCAGTATCTGGTACAATACAAATGTACTGTATAAGTATAAGTATCTCAGTATCTGTTACTGTACAAATGTACTGTATAAGTATAAGTATCTCACTATCTGGTACGGTACAAATGTACTGTATAGGTATCACAGTATCTGGTACCATACTGTATAAGTTTAGTTAAGTATCTCAGTATCTGGTAACGTACAAATGTACGTATAAGTATAAGTATCACAGCATCTGGTACCGTAAAATATGCTGTATACGTATCTCAGTATCTGGTACAGTGCAGAATAAGTATCTCAGTATCTGGTACCGTACCGTATAAGTATCTCAGTACCTGGTACAATACAAATGTACAGTATAAGTATAGGTATCTCAGTATCTGGTACCGTACAAACGTACTGGGTAGGTATCAAAGTATCTGGTACCATACTGTATAAGTTTAGTTAAGTATCTCATTATCTGGTACTGTGCAGAATAAGTATCTCAGTATCTGGTACCGTGCAAATGTACTGTATAAGTAAAAGTATCACAGTAACTGGTACCGTACAAATGTACTGTTTAGGTATTTCAGTATCTGGTAGCGTACCGTATAAGTATCTCAGTATCTGGTACAATAAACATGTACTGTATAAGTATAAGTATCTTAGTATCTGCTACCGTACAAACGTACTGTGTAAGTATAAGTATCTCACTATCTGGTACGGTACAAATGTACTGTATAGGTATCGCAGTATCTTGAACGGTACAAATGTACTGTATAGGTATCGCAGTATCTGGTACCATACTGTATAAGTTTAGTTAAGTATCTCAGTATCTGGTACCGTACAAATGTACGTATAAGTATAAGTATCACAGCACCTTGTACCGTATAATATACTGTATAGGTATCTAGGTATATGGTACCGTGCAGAATAAGTATCTCAGTATCTGGTACAATACAAATGTACAGTATAAGTATAAGTATCTCAGTATCTGTTACCGTACAAATGTACTGTATAAGTAAAAGTATCTCAGTATCTGGTACCGTACAAACGTACTTTGTAGGTATAAGTATCTCACTATCTGGTACAGTACAAATGTACTGTATAGGTATCAGAGTATCTGGTTCAGTACTGTAAAAGTTTAGTTAAGTATCTCAGTATCTGGTACCGTACAAATGTTCTGTTTAGGTATCTCAGTATCTGGTACCGTGCTGTATAAGTATTTCAGTATCTGCTACCTTACCGAATAATTATCTCAGTATCTGGTACAATACAATGTACTGTATAAGTATAAGTATCTCAGTTTCTGTGACCGTACAAATGTACTGTATAAGTATAAGTATCTTAGTATCTGGTACCGTACAAACGTACTGTGTAGGTATCGCAGTATCTGGTACCATACTGTATAAGTTTAGTTAAGTATCTCAGTATCTGGTACCGTGCAGAATAAGTATCTCAGTATCTGGTACAGTGTAAATGTACTGTATAAGTATAAGTATCACAGTATCTGGTACCGTACATATGTACTGTTTAGGTATCTCAATATCTTGTACCGTGCTGTGTAAGTATCTCAGTATCTAGTACCGTACTAATTTACTGTACAAGAGTAACGATCTCAGTCTCTGGTACTGCACAAATGTACTGTATAAGTATAATTATTTTCAATATCTAGTACCGTACAAATGTACTGTATAAGTATAATTATTTTCAATATCAAGTACCGTACAAACGTACTGTATAAGTAACTGTTGACTTAAAAATGTACTTACACAGTGAATTGTACGTATCATTAATTAATTGCTACATGCTTGTGACTGTGTATGAAAAACACTCAACTTTGAATATGCCTTTATACATAACGGTGTCTAAGAATACAGAAGATCTTTAGTATGGTACGGTTGTAGCAGCAGTTCAATTTTTTCTCCAAAACGGTGTCACTGTGTGGCCATCTCTATCCAAGTTGTATTACTCGATCTATTCACAACTGAAGGCAACTTTCCTTCTCCTCCTCCAATGAGCATTCTTTCCTTGGCTTTGCATTTTATACTACAACACCAGGTTGTCCCTATTTAAAACCCTATGTGCCATCTTAGAATGATCTTATACATTAATTGACATAAATTCTTATATTGCATGTTTATATTTAAATTTAATTAATCAAAATTAATCAACTTTAGTATTGTCTTAAAAACGACATATACATGTATAAAATATTAATGTTAACTTAATAGTTCATTTTCGGTCTCGCAACTATGACTATGACAACCACAGCTGACGCTTCACTGCCAGATCTGTTCCACTATGCAGATATTAATTGCTCGCAGCATGTAGACAACGTGCAAATAAGATAATACATACGCTATAGTCATCATGAATACAATTTCTGACTGTTCAAGATAGCTACATGAAACTCGCAATATTTGGCAAATCATGAAGCCAATATAGAAATTTTGTTGCACACATGCCCCACCAGATCTCTCCATAGGTCTCTACGCCACTGGTTCTAAAGGAAGTCATTGGAAACCTCATAATTCGTACTCTTATCCATACAAGTAACCAAGTTCAGCAACTGCAGGAGAGTTTGTAACCTATACCAACAACCCTAACCCGGGACTGATGCTAATTTATATTAATTTATATCAAACAGTTTTTCTCTTACCGTATAACCTGCATTTCCTGAGAGCATGGCATGGTAGTGACCATCTTACAATCATTGCCCATGTTAGTATGACTCCCAAGCAAGCATTGTGTGCGGAAGCAAACTTCGCTGGCCACTCTTGATTGTAGTCTTCATGGTTGAAAGTGAAATGATAAAGATTGTTACATACAGCTGCAGTGGAAACCAAAAAGATAGGACAGAGTGCCAAGTAACGCCTTCGCGAATCAGAACAAGAATAGAGGTGATAGAGACCAAAGACCGGCGGTATGACCGCTGATAAGATCCAAAATACGACTCTGTCCATTCTTAGTTTACACTCTTACCGTAGCTAACTCAATCGCTTTTGTTCTAGGACTCCCGTTAATAATAATAGAGGGCGTAGAAAGGATAATTTTTGATGCGTTATCCCGTATGTAAATATCCCGGCAGTTTATTCTCTGCTTGATAATTTGTCGCTCAGCTAGCAGAAGTGCATGGCGGACACTGATGGCCCTTCTTACTTTCAGGCAGCTTCTGCGTCAAGTATACAGTCATTGTAAATTTATACAGCAAAGCAGTACTGTAGGTACGGTAGTGTAGCCATATAGACGACAAATACGATGTAGACATATCAAAATAGCAACTAATTAAAAAAATTAAAATCCTAGACAAGTACAAAACCACGCCTACTCGCTTAGTTGCGAGCGTATAACTACACTTTTTGTACCAGCCACGGCACTGTAGCTCGATCACCAGCTGAAGTAAAATCTAGACTGAAATCGAGATCTTGTAAGTGTGTCCACGTGGCCAAGCGCTTGTTATTAGTTTGTAAATTTATATCTTTGCTGGCCTATTGCGTAGAGTATTTAGGTAGGTGTATGTATAACCTACAGATGGCGGGACGCTGAAATATTATTCTATCTAAATGTTTGTAAGTAAAATCACCAAAAACAGTGATCACGGAAAATTTATTTAATAGCAATTGCTAGCACCACACACAGAGCTTTGTACGTAAAAATTATTCATGACACTGTTAAATTTTTGACGTAAAGTGGCATCGTATTTACACCTACAATTGTCTAGATCTCTTCGGTCTACGTTACTGTGAATGTTTACGTACAGACGACGTCACACTCTATGCGGCCTTGTTGTCCGATCTGCAGTCTTAATGATGACCACCACAACGGCTGCAAATACAAAGAGAAGCGAAATAAAGATCCCAGCAAGACTGCAACCGCGAGCAGCAGCAGACGAATGCATGGCTCCACTGCGATCACCGCTCTCCCATCGACTGGACACCTATCAATACACGCACAGTGTTTTTACAAGAGAGCGGCATTTGTGTTTCCGGCTATGATAGTTTGTACAGGCACAAGGCGTTGCCACCTCAGAAATTTGATATCCAGTCTAACCTTTCTAGAATGAATCAAGGCACAAAGTCCAAAGGGCCAACAGCAGAACAGCATGGTCACAAGTGATAGGGCCAGGTAGTTTGATGGTTGTGCTTGTCCCTAAAACAGATCATGCGCAGTTGATGTCATGTAGATTGTATGCATACGCAGGAGAGGCAATGACATGACGTATACTTCATCAACTTGAATGTACTGTGGATCTGCTTGAAGAACGTATCGCACTGCTGGTTGAGATGAGTAACGAACGGTTGATCCAACCCAGTATCGCATTTCTTCCTGTTCGTGCGATTCACGATGTTCGGCTACTCGGAAGTTGAAGTCGCTCATCATCTACAGCAACAGATTGAACTAAGAGTATGTATAAACTCAAATCAAGATTTTTGGGTTTGCACAGCAAACGGTCGAACCTTTTCTCGCGAATAGCTTCGGGGATGTCTGGCTCTCACTTACACAAAATAAATATCGTTGCATTAGTTAGTGATATGTACCGAACGCGTGCGCAGTTACCCCTGTAGGCATGTAGCATCTTGTGACGGTTGCACACCAGATTTGGCGTATGACACTGGTTGGGGCTTAACTTAATTACTTATGGCTTCTTTACTTAAACTGCCACTAATTAAATTAATAGCCGTGATGGACACTGTATAACCTAGCAACTTAATTAACTAAGGTGGGTAGAGCTAAAGCAGTACTTTAGATATGTTAGTAATCGTACATTTTTTAACTTTTTATTGCAATAATACATGGATGGGTGACGCTGAGTGGTCTTGTTCGTGCAGACTCGTTTGTGGACTACCATTGCAATTTCATTTAATTTTTAAATTTTTAATTAA
>NC_085101.1:3247001-3257001 GCF_963422355.1 Corticium candelabrum | reverse complement strand
ACAATGGTGCGCTAGTTGCATCTAGAAGGTGTTTTTGGATTCACTTTGTTGTATTCTCGGTTGCTGGATGGCTGTTGTTCTTGGTCATTGCCCTCTATATCTTTTATGGTTTTGCAGTTGCTAAAATATAGTCTCTAGAGTTGTGGAAGTGTAGAAACGATGAGCTTAACTGAAGTATTGACATTTGAGTACTTTGCTATTTGTGATTAAAGGTGCCTGCTCACGTTTCACCGCGCACGCGCAGACACACCCACGCAAACTTGAAAACGTGCTTTTATACACACTTTTATTCATTTAACAGTTTAAGATAACATGCTGTTGAACGACAAACCGATTTCTCGACCTTCTCCTTGTTGCACGTGACCCAAAAATAGGTGGAGCACAGAGCTCGCACTAGCGCGATATCATTCGGACTATCTTTTACCAGTCTACACACACACACACACACACACACACACACACACACACACACACACACACACACACACACACACACACACACACACACACACATTAATACAACGCCACACAACATTCGCAGTTGCACTACTACATTACCAATCGACAACTAAAAACGTACCGCCGATCTTTAGTATGCAGTTTCACGTGCTCAAAGAATTAATCTAATTAAGGTGCCACAATTCACGCTTGCGCAATCTATAGCTCAGTAAATCATACGATGGCCGATGCTCCTCCCCAGTATGTCGATCGCCGAGGCGCTCGCTTTCCACAGCAAAATTACGTGCAGTACCAACCACAACTTGCAACAGTCATTAATCAGGTTCTTCAAATCGCAATGATAAAGTCTCATTACTATATTACTACAATTATTTGCAATCTCTCTAGAATCCAAGCCAACCGAACGAGCATTATGTTTTTTCGCTCTTTACCTGTCTTTGCCTTTGTTCTCCACTCGGACTTATGGCCATTTTGTTGTCTCAGAGAGTAAGTTGCGAACACTGGCGAGTTTGGCTCCGCCTCTAAATGCCTTCTTAGGTTCGTGAATGCAAGCGATTGGGTGAGTACTCTGAAGCGATGCGTGTGTCTAAGTTTGCTCGAAGGTTGAACATCGCAGCTGTCGTCGTCACTGTGATTACAATCATCTCGTTGCTTGTCCTAATTATAGTGCGTGTCAGCAAGTAGAAGGTAGCTATACGCTCGTGGGATGCTATAGTATACTATGACAACAACTATAGTGAAACGATGGTTTTGAATGATGCAAGTATATTTAGATCAAACTGTTGTTAGAGTTTGATTACAAGTTTGAAAGTATCAGAATTTGTGTTGATTGGTAATTGCGTGCTTCCTCTATGCTGTACTCAGAATAATTTGATTGTCGTTTTCATAATTGATGTTATTCACACTTTCTGAGTGTTTGATAAATGATTGATTTGCATTGGTGTGTGTGTGTGTGTGTGTGTGTGTGTGTGTGTGTGTGTGTGTGTGTGTGTGTGTGTGTGTGTGTGTGTGTGCGCGCGCGTGCGTGTGTATATGGTTGAGATCGTGTTTGCTTGCGTTTGTATTGCTCGCTATGTGTGTGCTTGCTATCACGCGTTTAAACTACACGCGCAAACGCACACACACACACACACACACACACACACACACACACACACACACACACACACTCACACACACACACACACACACACACACACACACATGTACACACACACACACACACACACACACACACACACACACACACACACACACACACACACACACACACATTCACACAAACACACACACATTTACAATTGATTGACACAGATATCGACGCTTGCATGCAATCTTAGTTGATACTGTGAATCAAGTGATACATCTCACACATGCGCAATCCTACTCAGTAACAGCACGATGGACGATGCTCCTCCCCAGCCTGTTGATCACGGCAGCGTGTATACGCCACCAGCTAACATTTCTTCCCCCCAGCAAAATTACGTGCAGTACACGTACCGACCACTAGCTGCAACAGCTATTGATCAGGTTAGTCAAATCGAGTTACAAGAGTCTCGTACTGTATCAATTCTTGTGATCTCTAGAGGCTAATCCAACCAAAAGACTACTTTGTTCTTTCGCTTCTCACCACATTCTTCTGTTGCTTTCCACTCGGATGTATAGCTCTAATGTTGTCTACAAGAGTAAGTTGTGAAAGCAGCATGTCTCTAACGAGTCTGGCTCCTCCTCTTCATTTGTACACGTAACTACTACCTTGTTAGGTTCGCGAGTGCAAACGCCTGGGAGAGTATGGTGATGCGGTGTCTGCGTCCAAGTTTGCTCTAAGATTTAATATCGCTGCTATCATTAGCGGTGTAATTTTCATCACCGTGATAATCGTTGTAATTGAAGTGATTACGTAGCAATTTCATGGTCGTTGGTTGATAGCTACTGAGGAAATACAGAAGTTGAATGATGGAAGTATCTAGAGAAGCATATCGGAATTTGATTAAAACTTTGGAAGTATCAGGATTTGTGTTGATTGGCAATTTTCCGCTTATTATAAATATACCTAGAACAGACTCGTTGGAAGCATTTCAAAAGTAGTCCGGCCTAAAGTGCGCTAAGAAGACTTGGTCCCAGTATAGCGCGCCAAACGAGCAGTCACGCTTATTCTAGTATACTTCTTAATGTATTTACACAATTAGCAAATAATTACTCTCACTTACCAACAATATTAATTATGTAATACGTGGGTAAACGCAATTTCCCCAAGACTGCAAAAATGCACGTTACTTCTGTTTTAACATAATTAAAAATATCTTAGATATTGAATCACTATTTGAAATAGGAAGTTTCCAGCAATTGTCGACTGTCGAAAGAACAGGTTTTAAGATGGTTGGGCAAAACCAGACCCAACAGCATTGGAGCGAAAATAAATATGTCGTCGTCATTAGCATCATCCATCATATTCTATGCATTAGTAATTGTTATCTTGTTTGCAAATGATCTGTAATGATTACAAAGGTGAGTATACATTATTTCATATAAGTTTTTATAGCAAACAGATTATGCTTATTTTATATTGTTTATACACACATATATTTTGCCGTCAATCTGATTATATAGTGTTTATTTGTTAATATATCTTTTGCAGTAGTAGTTGTAAAATATAATTAAATTATTATTATTTGAGTACTTTTCACTATTCTAATTTTATTATTAATTGTTTATTAATTAACACAAACAGAAAATAAATTTGCAATAAATAGTACACAATTTGTTGTATGCAGTGCATGCAACATTGTCTAAAAATTGACGCCTACAAGATAGTTCAATCAATGCAGATACCAACGTAGTGTGCGTAGGACAATAGAGATTTTTGAAAAAATTAAAAATTGTTCAACCGCAATGAAAAATAATTCTAAGTCAGCATACTTAATTGCCATTCTGGACTCCAATTTATTTAGAGCTGATTTGTGCCGAGAAGACAACGTTCAGCTAACGACGTTCAAAACTGAGGCTCCCTTTTAATAAACGGTACATGTTACTGCCCGAAAGGTGCTCAAAATTTTAACACTTCGTTTATGTCCAAATAAATGGTTGTACCATGTCCATTGAGTCTGTGACTCAACAGCTGCGCTGTAGCCTTGTACTACCAGACCACTGCAAATTAGCCATTCACACTTAGACGAAGTCCAGGATGTCAACGAGTTTATTGCGCAGTAATTGTTCAGAGCGATGGCAGAGCTTTCCGAGTCTATCGAGTTACAGCCCATCACATATCAGCCACCGAACCACGATCTCGATGATTACTCCCAACATGTCTCCACAGGTTATCTACCAACTACCGTCCCCAGTCAGGTTTAGATGTTGCTATATATAGACTACTATTACGTACCCGACAACGTGTTTCTGATCTATAGGTGACAGACTATCTGCCACTGTCTCTGTGTACCATGATGTACTGCTGCTTTCCAATTGGGCTATTTGCTCTCCTGTACTCAATTAGGGTAATAATATCAACATCAATTTTTAGCGTTACCTTTTGCGAGTGAGTGTGCGGGGAAATAAGCCACGCCCCTTACCCACACGGCATCCCTACTGCTATCTATCTCTATCAGGCCTGTACTCATAACGTAGTAAGAGTTGAAAATTAATATTAATTACTTAATGAATTGGTCGTGCTTAGTACTAAGTTTTTCGACAAGTTGTAAATAGAACCAGACACTAAACTATGCTATCCTGAATGCCTTGACGATGGACTGTAGTGACGTCATCAAAATGTAAATATATTAAGTATTTTATTTAGGTATTCCTTATCTCGGAAGTCCTAGAAATCAAAGATTGACGAAAGAATAAAATTTGAAAAGTAGTGGAGTTGAAATCCAGCCAATCCTACGAGTGACTACGGGCCTGCCTATGTCTTTGTTGTGCTCGCGATCTACGTCAATTCTTTCGCGTTTCTGTATGTAGTGACTTTGTAGCTCTCTAGCCGGTATATCAATTTTCTAGGTTCGAGAGGCCAATTTGCTTGGTGACCAAACTCGAGCGCAGCGAGCATCTCGTATTGCCTGTGTACTAAACATCTTGTCAGTTGTTTTCGCTGGAATTACTGTTGGAGCGATTGTGCTTACAGTAGCGTTTTGCAGCCTTGAACACTCGAATTGTTGAACTGGAAGGGAAAGTTGCATTCTAGTTGATGTTGAGTGATTTGCTGTTGAGTTTAGAGTATAGCTACCAAAGTCTGATATATGTTTTACAGGTATATCTGCTTTTTAGCAGCAACTTTACTGTATAAATATAGTGGTTAGCTTAGCGATCAAATAGTACAATTTGTGAAATATTGTTGTATCACATAGTTGCAAGCAAGTGTTCTCCCTTCATACAACAAACCACCGTTTAGTAGCTACCCTGGTGTTAGTTGTGTGTGTGTGTGTGTGTGTGTGTGTGTGTGTGTGTATGTGTGTGTGTGTGTGTGTGTGTGTGTGTGTGTGTGTGTGTGTGTGTGTGTGTGTGTGTGTGTGTGAATGTGCAGCTAAAATTAGCTATTTCTTGTGTATTACGTTTAGGTCTACAGCATACTTTTCTTTACAGTGTAGTTACTGTAGCTGTTACTCTAGTAAGTTTTCACTACAGTTATTCTTAATACACGTAATTCCAAGTAGTAAGTATTGGTGAAATGTATACATCATTTCTGTTGCTTATACAATTTAAAAATTAGAGACGAAAACGGAGGCGTTTGGTCACGTGATTAATATTAATTATTCTATTCCGTGCACACCATTCTTTACTCTCTACTCATTCCACTTGTCTCTTGTGCTTTCTATCTGGCAATACTTCTGTTTTAATGCACCTGCAAACGATTAAATCCTAGAGACAAGATTAGAACAGGAAGCTAGTTTGTACACGTGTAGGTCTACGCTTTGGTTTTCTCTTTTGATAGTGATAACGAGCGTACATATATCACACTTCGCTGGCTAATAGTACACAAGTCATAGACTTGAGATATTTGACAAGACATCATGGAAAAACCTGGAGTGCCCTGATTGCAAACGCCAAACATCGACGCAGTACATACTCTAAATCGCGTCTAGTGACGCTTCTTGCGATTGTCTGGTCGAAGCGGTCTGTTGTTTGAGATAAATTAATGCTAACTGCAATGCAATTAGGGCTTGAAGCCCATTGCATTCATTGGAAAGCAGTCAAAGAGTTTGCCTATCCACCATTTTGAGTTATGGTTACACCCAGAGCGGAATACAAGGAAATTTTTTTGTCAGAACAAACAGGTTGCCAAAGTCACGCCCATTTAGACCACGGCCATTCTAACAAATTTTTACCCGCAAACAACAATTTATTTCTATTATTTGACATTTAAACAAAGCATGACAATAACCAGAACAACTTTGAGACAACATACCTGCAAAGCAATCTTTTATTGCGTTACAATAAAGTGAAAAAATTATGGAACCTCAAAAGACAAGCTTGGAAGTGCACTATAATTATGTGAGACAATAGCAAAACATTAACAGGGAAACCTAGCACAACAATGTGCAAAATTGTATTCAGTCAGACCTTCTGGAGAACTATTTGTAGACGCGGTCCTAGAGGATTATGCCACATGTCCCAGTCATCTAAACTAAAGCTGCTAGTGCTATCGTCTTGGGTCAACACTCCAGTTTTCCTTGCTCAGTATTGCTTTCTGAAACCTTGATTAGGACAGCAGTTGGTCTTGCATCGTTCCCACCACTGCCGAATAGCGGCGTCAGCGTGAAAGTCTTGAAGTGATGGTGTTTGGTCCTTCATGGTATACTTCCATAAGGTCAGACAAAATGGTGTTGCTCATGCTGGTGTGCCGGTCTTTCTTGATCAGTTTCAGCGATGAAAACATCCTTTCAACATGTGTGGTAGCTAAGGGGAGACTAATACTATGTCTGGACAGGTGTGAACTATGTACCACACAGACTCATGGCACACCTTGCTGATGTGCAGATATTTTCTAGCATAATGGACTACCTCCTCAACATGAAGAGCAAGAATATTAACCCCTTTGCTTCCTAATGGTTTGGCAAAATGAACAGCAAGAGTTTTTACAGCTTCTCTAACCTCTGCATTATCATCAACGTGTAGTTATGTCTTCACTATTTTACTCAGAAGTTTGAACATTAGGTTTTCTTTGCCATGTTTGGGTGTCAAGAAAGGCAATTATATGACAAAGAAGTTTTGGTGTCACACTAACCTAGTCACTCCTTCATTTTATTATCAAGGCATACTAAATCGGTATTCACCTTTTCTGCAGGTACTTAGTGTGCTGACAGAATAGTCTGCCAAAAGGCTCTTTGAAAGAAACCGTTTAGGATCTTTTCAGAAGGACTGGAATTTTCAAAGAAACAGCAGTCACTGCTATTTGACAATGACAAGAAAGAAACATTCACAAATCAGGATGTTTGATTACCGTCTTGGGGACGATGATTCTACCAATTCATGTCCTCATTTGGTGCTGTGCTACACGCATTCTAGGTGAAAATTTGTATTTTGCGGCAACTGGTGTCTCAGTAACCCGTCTCACCACTTCACACAAAAGCATATATACTGTCTATGACCCCACGAGTGTAAACTTTGAAAATCTGTAATATCTCCGCTGTTTTTTGGACCTTCCTGATGATCTGGAATGGTTAGAAACCACAAGGTCGGTCATCTGTTTACTAAATTATTTAAGCCCTTCCTACAAAGGAAACCAAAAGATAACACGTTTTGCATATCAAGGACATATTAGCCAAGTACAAATGATTATTATCCAATTATCTAGTGAGATCAAGGGATCATCAACTGGAACCACTTAAGATAATTGGTGTAACATGCTCTAATAAGCACACCTGGTGTGACCTCTACCTCATTGCTCGCTTCCCAGTTCAGGCTTTCTGGGATAGTAGATATGTACCCCAAGAAAACATACTCTCTGATAGTGCACATAGTCTGACTTATGAGTGTCCGAATCATGCCATTTGGGTGTGACCGTTCCAGTAGCCAATGTCCGGACAACACAATATATGGCCGGACATGGACTTGTTTTGACCGAACAATGTCCGGTGTCAAGGCGTTATATTCCTCTCTGGTTACACCTACTCAAAAACAACGTTAGCTTGGTTTACAAATTATAGACCAGTTGCACTCACGTGAGCTAAACTGATCACCACACTCATAGGAACATCCGGGACATTTTCAATAAGGTACAGGCCTGTTTTTCTCGGTTATCGCGACAGATTGTTAGATTCCGGCAGCCATCGTCGCTAAAATGCTAAATTGCAGTACGCTGATGGTCGAGACATTTACGAAAATTTTCCTCAGCTAGTTGTCCGAGGACGTCGACTTTTGGTCGCAACGACAACCTGCATCCACGCCGGAAGAATTTTTTCTCTGAAAGCAAACTTTCATTAAAATCGGAATACTGTATGTTGTTGCCAGTTCCTCCTGAAGACAGTACAACGGTTTCTTTAGCCTGTCAACATCTTCACTACTAGGTCTACATGCATGCTATCGCTCCCGTAAACTACATTGTCATCAGTTTCAATGTCACCTGTAATTTCCCTTGCACATGCATTGCAATCAAGTGGAGGAACGGTTTTGGCATCTTCTTCTAATCGCAGTCTCTTGCATCCTTTTGCTGTACTTGTTCGTACTGTGTGTATGCTTGTCGTCAATCAATGCCTTGACGAATATCGTAGTTTTTGTCTAGGAAATTAGTCCAGATTCGTTTGGTCGTCCGTTGCAGAAGACTTTACGCTTACGACGTGATCGGAACAGATGGGTGTGTACTACAACCTGATCAGTTTCATGTCTCTTCTGTTGATAGAAGTTATCCACGCCCTCGTCGCCGTTCGGCTAGTTTTGAAAATTTATCGCCTTTGACCGTCACTATCGCTGGCAAACAAATGAAACTAATGTCTCTGCCACGATATGCACGGTTGCCGCAACCCACAACAGCACACAGGTTTTTATTGCAATAATACAGATTCAATTGTCCTTCAGCACGTGCGCACGTGAGTAGGTTTACGCCTTCTGCAACCGGTCAATACAAAAGATCACACGTCTCTTCTCGTCGCTTCGCGTCGAGTCGCGTCGCGTCTGAATAGAAACAAATCCTATGTCGGAAACGGCCTCCTTTGACGCGACGCGACGTGGGTGTATTGAAACCAGATCTAGGTTGCACTTGCGCAAACAGCTTGACCAGTGACGTCAATCTTAGACAAAGTCCAGGATGTGCACGAGTCTATTGCGCAGTAATTGTTCAGAGCGATGGCAGAGCTTACCAAGTCTATCGAGTTACAGCCCATCACATCTCAGCCACCGAACCAAGATCTCGATGATTTCTCCCAGCATGTCTCCCCTGGTTATCCAGAACTACCAACTACCGTCCCCAGACAAGTTCAGATGTTGCTATATATAGACTACTATTACGTACCCGACAACGTGTTTCTGATCTATAGGTGACAGACTATCTGCCACTGTCTCTGTGTACCATGATGTACTGCTTCTTTCCAATAGGGCTAATTGCTCTCCTGTACTCAATGAGGGTAATAATATCAACATCTATTTTTAGCATAAACTTTTGTGAATGAGTGATGTGGGGAAATAAGCCACGCTTCTTACCCACACGTTATTTTTACTGTTATCTCTATCAGGTCTGTAGTCATTAAGTAGTAGAGTTGAAAATTAATATTATTTACTTAGTGAATTGGTGGTGCTTAGTACAAACTTTTGCGACAAGTTGCAAATAGAACTAGACACTAAGCTATGCTATTCTGAATGCCTTGATGATGGACTGAGGTGACGTCATCAAAAAGTAAATATATAAAATATACTTTATTTAGGTATATTTTATCTCGGAAGTCTTAGAAATCAAAGACTGACGAAAGTACAAATTTTGAAAAGTAGTGGAGTTGAAATCCAGCCAATCCTACGAGTGACTACGGGCCTGCCTATGTCTTTGTTGTGCTCGCGATCTACGTCTGTTCTTTCACGTTTATCTATGTAGTGACTTTGTAGCTCTCTAGGCGGTGTTTCAATTTTCTAGGTTCGCGAGGCCAATTTGCTTGGTGACCATACTCGAGCGCAGCGAGCATCTCGTATTGCCTGTGTACTGAACATCTTGGCAGTTATTTTCGCTGGGATCACTCTTGTAGCTATTTCGATTTCAATAATGGCTTGCATCAGTGAATATTCGAGTTGTTGAATGGAATTGAAAGCTGCATTCTCGTTGAGATTATGTAATTTGCTGTCTAGTTTAGAGTATAGCTAACAAAATCTGATATATATAAGTTTTGCAGGTATATCTGATTTTTAGCAGTCACTTTACTGTATACATATCATAAATCCTAAATCTTAAATCCTAAATATTATGAGCTGCCTCTCAGAGGACACTCCTCAGCTGCTAAGCTGGGCCCAGTGAGCTCCTAGGAAAACTGTGGGTCTGTGCTAGCAAACTCCTTGAGCAGGGCCAATCACTCGCAGAATCGATATCACTGAATTGTGAAGCCAACTGTGGTGTGAGCACCCAAAG
>NC_085101.1:3234501-3244501 GCF_963422355.1 Corticium candelabrum | reverse complement strand
TGGATACAAATGATGGCGAACATCAACTTTGCATTGCTCTCAGTTCATCGTCTTACATATCAGTAGCAAAAATTATCAAGGTAAGAATTACTATTTGCAATGCCTTACTACTGAACTATTTTGGCATCTTCTTCTAATCGCACGTCATCCCTACTGTTATCTCTATCAGGCCTGTAGTCATAAAGTAGTAGAGCTGAAAATTAATATTATTTACTTAGTGAATTGGTCGTGCTTAGCACTAGGTTTTGCGACAAGCCGTAAATAGAACTAGACACTAAGCTATGCTATTTTGAATGCTTGATGATGGACTGTAGTGACGTCATCAAAAAGTAAGTACATATAAAACAATTTTTAATCAGCTATTCCTTATTTCTGAAGTCCTAGAAATCAAAGACTGACGAAAGTACAAATTTTGTAAAGTAGTGGAGTTGAAACCCAGCCAATCCTACGAGTGACTACGAGCCTGCCTATGTCTTTGTTGTGCGCGCCATCTACGTCTATTATTTCGCGTTTATGTATGTATGTAGTGACTTTGTAGCTCTTTAGGTGGTTTTTCAATTTTCTAGGTTCGCGAGGCCAATTTGGTTGTTGACCAAACTCGAGCGCAGCGAGCATCTCGTATTGCTTGTGTACTGACCGTCTTGGCAGTTATTTTCGCTGGGATCACTTATGTAGCCATTGTGATTCCAATGATGGCTTGCATCAGTGAATACTCAAATTGTTGAATTGGAATTGAAAGCTGCATTCTCGTTGAGATTATGTGATTTGCTGTTGAGTTTAGAGTATAGCTAACAAAATCTGATATATATATATATATATATATATATATATATATATATATATATATATATATATATATATATATATATATATGTAAGCTTTGAAGGTATATCTGATTTTTAGCAGTCACTTTACTTTATACATATTCTAAATCCTTAATCCTAAATTCTAAATATTAGGAGCTGCCTCTCAGAGGACAGACTCCCAGCTGCTAAGCTGGACCCAGTGAGCTTCTCGGAAAACTGTGGGTCTGTGCTAGCAAACTTCTTGAGCAGGGCCAATCACTCGCAGAATCGATATCACTGACTTGTGAAGCCAACTGTGGTGTGATCACTCGAAGTCTTACCAGGACTCCGGCGGCTAGTCGACCCCTGTGTTGAGAGAAGCAAATGTGTGTTAGCTTCTAGAACTTGCGACCATTCAAGATCCCGATGAGCAACTCCATAAGATTACACTAACCAACTGAGCTATTGCACCACACCTAGTAATCAGCTTACCAATCAAATAGTACAAATTTGAAATATTGAGGTATCACTTAGTTGCAAGCAATTCTTCTCCCTTCATACAACAAAATAGCGTTTACTCTCAGGGCCTGGTGTCAGTCTTGTGTGTGTGTGTGTGTGTGTGTGTGTGTGTGTGTGTGTGTGTGTGTGTGTGTGTGTGTGTACGTGTATACGTGCTTGAAAGCGCGTTTGCTTGCGTGTGTGGTTGGGAGCTATGTGTACTACTCCTCTTCATTTGTACACGTAACTTCATTGTTAGGCTTTCAAGTGCAAACAACTGGAAGAGTATGCAATGCGGTGTCTGCGTCCTAGTTTGCTGCGTCCTTTGTTTGTTAAGATTTAATGTCGCTGCTATTATTTGCTGTTTATGTCTCATCACCTCAATCATTGTCGTAATTGAAGTGAATTCAGTGAAATGAATTCAGTGCTGCTTCTACAATTTCACTAACTTGCTACTTGTTTTGAGGATTGTTTTGTTTGAATGTTGAAATTTTTTGAGGATCTAGTAACTGACGTACGTTCTTGTTTGCAGAAGCAAAATTATAGATGTCTGAGGTGTACATTCTTTTTCAGTCTCATACTGTTTTTGTTTGCCTCGTATTCTCGGACATCTATCTCTCTACTGTTGCTTGTAACTTTCACAAACATAGCATTGTTAGTCATGATGGACTTGCCATCTATCTGCTGCTCTTGTAGAATTATTTTCTTTGCCACTGGTAGCACTCTCATTAAAAGCGTCGAATAGACATGTGACATCTAACACATATTGCTGTGGGATGGATATGAAAGGAATCCTTTATCACCTAGCCACCAAGCAAGCTTTTCAGTTCAACTTGAAGTACACTGCAAGGTAACTGACGATCAGTTCTGTTGAACTCTGGCATTCGACAAACAAGCTGTTTGAACCAAACTGTTGTGCACGTCATGTATACTATAGTAGCAGAGGAGTTTTCTTTCGTCATTTGTGTACCCTGTTTTGCATCTTCATCTGTGTGAACTTTGGTGTTCTGAGGTAGAGAATTTATAAAACGTTTTCTTCGTAATTTGGTTGTACATACTACATAATGCATGTCAGTGTAAACGCCTACTCAGGTATTTTTTGTTGTGCTAATGTGTGAGCCGTGAAAATGTACAGCTAAATTTAACTATTTCTTGTATTACTTTTAGGTCTACAACATACCTTTCTTTACTGTGTAGTTACTGTAGCTGTTACTTTAGCAAGTTTTCACTAGTTATTCTGAATACACGTACTTCCAATTAGTAAGCCTTGGTGAAATGTATACATTATGTGTGTTGCGTATACAATTTAAAAATTAGAGGCGAAAACGTGGAGGCATTTGGTCACGTGATTAGTGTTAATTATTCTTTTCCGTGCACGTCAATCTTTAGTCCTTACACATTCCACTTGTCTTTGGTGCTTTCTAGTTTCTGTAGGATGTGATCTGAACAGAGTGTGTGTACTTCAACCTGATATGTTTCAGGTCTTTTCTGTTGCAGGTACTGATCCACGTCTCTCGTCGCAGTTCCATCATTTTTGGTAATTTCTCACCTTTGACCATCACAATCGCTGGCAAACAAACGAAACTAATGTCTCTGTCACGATCGTCACGGTTGCCGCAACCCACAACAGCACAGCGTGTTTCATTGCAATACTAGCTAGAGTCTCAAATGTCCTCCAGAACGTGCGCACGTGAGTAAGTTTACGCCTTCTGCACCAGGTCTAGGTAAAAAACCACACGTTGCTTCGCGTCGCGTCTGAATAGAAACAAATTCTATTCAACCGTCGGAAACGGCCTCCTTTGACGCCACGCGACGCGAGGTGTATTGTAACCAGACCTAAGTTGCACTTACGCAAATAGCTGTACCGTGACGTCACACTTAGACAAAGTCCAGGATGTGCACGAGTCTATTGCGCAGAAATTGTTCAGAGCGATGGCAGAGCTTTTGAAGTCTATTGAGTTACAGCCCATCACATCTCAGCCACCGAACTACGATCTCGATGTTTCCTCCCAACATGTCTCCCCGGGTTATCCAGAACTACCGACTATCGTCCCCAGGCAGGTTCAGATGTTGCTAGAGATAGACTACTATTACGTACCCAACAACGTGTTTCTGATCTATAGGTGACAGACTATCTGCCACTGTCTCTGTTTACCATGGTGTACTGCTGCTTTCCAATTGGGCTATTTGCTTTCTTGTACTCAATGAGGGTAATGACATCAACGTGTTATTGTAGATCGATTTCTTTCTACAATGAGGTCATAGGCGTACGAGGGCTGACTAAACGCGTATCTATTTTTAGAATTAACTTTTGTGAGTCAGTGGGAAAATGGGCCACTCCCCTTTACTCACACGTTATCTTACTATGATTTCTATCAGGCCTGTAGTCATAAAGAAGTAGGGTTGAAAATTAATATTAATTACTTAATGAATTGGTCATGCTTAGTACTTAGTTTTGCGACAAGTCGTAAATGGAACCAAGCACTAAGCTATGCTATTCTAAATGCATTCACAATGGACTGTAGTGATTCCATCAAAAAGTAATTAAATAAAATATTATTTATTCAACTATTCCTTACTTCGATGTCCTAGAAATCAAAGACTGGCGAAAGTACAAATTTTGAAAAGTGGTTGAGTTAAAACCCAACCAACCCTACTAGTGACTACGGGCCTAGTTATGTGTATGTTGTGTGTTGATCTGCGTCTACACCGCTGTACAAAAGTTTAAGGTAACCCGCTGATTTTGACAGAAAACGCTGTTTGAAGTAGTCTTCTTGGCCAGCTACCCTCCACGTAATTAGAGCATATCATCAAATTCCCTATTATAGCTATAAGCAGAAATGCGGTGTACCTCCGACCTTGCCTTGCAGAGAGAAATATGAAACTCTTTGCATTGGCACCCTTTAGGGGTCTCATAGTGCCTAGTACTAGCCTTTGTCACGTAGTTCTAGAACGCTTCATAGTAGGAGTCCAATCGATTGGCATGAAGTTATTTCTAAAACCAAGCACTTTCTGCCCATTCTGTACAAGTTTGAACGCATTACATTATTCGGGAACTTTTGCCGGTCTTTCGCCTTTTGAACACGTGATTTCGTCGAGCCGGGAATTCCATATTTGTGTGATTTTTACGCGCAATCGTAAAAGCGCTAGTTCTGAATCGTTTTCGGTTGCGAAATAGACACAAATAGCTTTAGAGACCCGAATAAGAGTTTACCTCTTTACGAGGCAAGTTCTTCGCAACGGCAACTACTAGAGGCATTGAGAGAAACCAGAATTTCCGTAGGCGACGTCAAAAAACACTCCGGTGGTACAAGGAAACAGGGTCACTTCATGACTTCCGGAAAGCTGGGATGCTTTGAAAGACAACGAAAAGGGATGACCTCGATTTGGTCATTCTTTCAAATGAGAAACCGGCGCGCAACGTCACGCAATCTAACCAGAGCCATTTCCTGTGAAGTCCACCCCTCTACAGTGCGTAGTCGTTTGCGGAAATTGAGTCTTTGCGGTTGTGTAGCAACGATAAACCTCATCTAGGCAAAAAGGATAAGAAGGAACAATTGAAGCATGCTTGAGAGCATTCCAAATGAGGAAAAACAGAATGGGGTAGACTAATGTGGAGTGATGAATCATCTTTTCAACTATTTTCAACCAAGGGAAAGGTTTGGGCTAGACGAAAAGTTAAGTAACGAACGTTACAAACAAGAATGCCTAGGTTCTACTCTGAAACATGGAAAGGAAAATGTTACAGAATTGGGATGTTTTCAGCAATGGAAACTGGAGACGTTATTCAGAGAAGAAGGAATGATGGATAGTGTGATCAAAGTATGCAAAGGTCGTGACATAGCACATGATACCCTCCGCTAGATGCCAAAAGTCTTTAAAGCTAGCTGTGTCTTTTTCGTTATCGAAAAAGATTCAAAATTAGCGCTATTACAGTTGCGCGCAAAAATCACACAATCGGGGAATCGCCAGTTCGAAGAAATCGCGTGTTCTCAAGGCGGAAGACGCGAGATAGCTCCAGGATAATGTAATGGCGTTCCAACTTGTACCAGAATGGACAGAAAGTGCTTGGGTTTTAGTACATTACTTCAGGCCAATCGATTAGTCTCCTACCACGAAGCGTTCTACTTCTACGAGACGATGACTAGCGCCACTTTGAGAGAACCCTAAAGGGTGCTAATGGAAAAGTTTGATAGTTCTCTCTGCAACACAAGGTACTCGGTATTTCTGCTTACAGTAGGCAGTTTGGTGATATGCTCTAATGAACGGGAGTGTAGCTGGTCAAGAAGACTACTTCAAACAGCCTCTTCTGGCAAAATCAGGGTGACATTAATTAATTAATTAAACTTTTGCACAACCGTATTTTTTCATGTTTCTGTATGTCGTGGCTTTGTAGCTCTCTATGCAGTATTTAATTTTCCAGGTTCGCGAGGCCAATTTGCTTGGTGACCAAACTCGAGCGCAGCGAGCATCTCGTATTGTCTGTGTACTGAACACCTTGGCAATTACTTTCGGTCTGATCACTCTTCTAGCCGTTTTGCTTCTAGTGTTTTTGAACCCTGCAGGCTCGGATGACTGAACTGGAAGAGAAAGCTGCATTCTAGTTGATATTGCGTGATTTGCTGTTGAGTTTAGCTAATTAGAATATAGCTAGCAAAATCTGATATATTTTGTGCAGATATATCTGTTTTTAGAAGTAACTTTACTGTATACATATAGTGATTAGCTTTCCAATCAAATAGTACAATTTGTGAAATATTGCGGTATCACTTAGTTGCAAGCAAATGTTCTCCCTTCATACAACAAAATAGCGTTTAGTAGCTACCCTGTTGTCAGTCTTGTGTGTGTGTGTGTGTGTGTGTGTGTGTGTGTGTGTGTGTGTGTGTGTGTGTGTGTGTGTGTGTGTGTGTGTGTGTGTGTGTGTGTCTGTGTGTCTGTGTGTGTCTGTGTCTGTGTCTGTGTCTGTGTGTGTGTGTGTGTGTGTGTGTGTGTGTGTGTGTGTGTGTGTGTGTGGTGTGTGTGTATGTGTGTGTGCCTGCCTGCCTGCCTGCCTGCCTGTCTGCCTGCCTGCCTGCTCGCCTGCCTGCCTGCCCGCCCGCCTGCCCGCCCGCCCGCCCGCCTGCCCGCCCGCCTGCCTGCCAGCCCGCATGCCTGCCTGCCTGCCAGCCCGCCTGCCAGCCCGCCTGCCTGCCTGCCCGCCAGCCCGCCTGCCCGCCAGCTCGCCTGCCCGCCAGCCCGCCTGCCCGCCAGCCCGTCTGCTCTCCTGCCCGTCTGCCCTCCTGACCGCCTCCCTGCCTGCCAGCCTGCCTTCCTGCCACCCAGGCACCTAGCCTGCCCGCCCGCCCGCTCGCCCGCCCGCCGCCAGCGTGCGTGTGTGCGTGAGTGCGTTTGTGCATGTGTGCGTGTGTGCGTGCGTGTGTGTGTGTGTGTGTGTGTGTGTGTGTGTGCGCGCGCGTGTGTGTGTGTGTGTGTGTGTTGTGTGTGTGTGTGTATGTGTGTGTGTGTGTGTGTGTGTGTGTGTTGTGTGTGTGTGTGTGTGTGTGTGTGTGTGTGTGTGTGTGTGTGTGTGTGTGTGTGTGTGTGTTGTGTGTGTGTGTGTTTGTGTGTTTACTTGATGGAGTGCGTGCTTCCTTGCGTGCTTGTTTGGGAGCTATGTGTGTGCTCGATATCGCGCTCTTCCTCTTCATGTGTACACGTAAGTACCTTGTTAGGCTTGCGAGTGCAAACAACTGAGACTCATTTTCGTGGCTGCGTCCAAGTTTGCTCTAAGATTCAATGTCGCTCTTATCATTTGCAGTGTATGTCTCATCACCGCAATACTTGTCGTAATTAAAGTGATTTACGCAGCAGTTTCATTGTCGTTGGTTGATAGCTACTGAGGAAATACAGAAGCTGAATGATGGAAGTATCTAGAGAAGTGTATCTGGATTTGATTAAAACTTTGAAAGTATCAGGATTTGTGTCGATTGGCAATTTTGCGTTTGTTATAAATATACCTGGAACAGGCTCGTTGGAAGCATTTCAAATGTAGTCCGGCCTAAATCGCGCTAGGAGGACGTGATTCGCCAAACGAGCAGTCCAGCATATGCTGGCATACTTCTTAATGTATTTACACTACTTGTTTTTCATTAATTACAATCACTTACAGACAATACTAATTACTGTAATACGTAGCTACACGCAATGACCTGCGAAGATAATATATATGCTCTTGATTTTACTTAATTATAAAATATATTAGATATCGAATCACTCATTTCAAACAAGAAGTTTCGAGCATTCGTCGACTGTCTGAAGTACAGTTTTGAAAAGGTTGGGCAAAAACCAGACCGACAGGATCGGAGCGAAAATGAATATGTTGTCATTATCATCATTCATCATATTCTATGCATTAATAATTGTTATCTTGTTTGCAAATGATCTGTAATGATAACAAACGTGTGTATACATTATTTCATGTATGTGTTTATACCAAATAGATTATGCTTATTAAATATTGTTTACACATTCACACACATTATGCCGCCACTCTTATCGTATAGTGTTTATCTGCATGTTAATAAATCTTTTGTAGTAGTAGTTGTGAAATATAATTAAATTACGCGAGTAATTTGCACTTTTCTAATTTATTATTAATTGTAAACTAATTAATTGCAAATAGGAAATAAAATTGCAATAAATAGTACACAATTTGTTGTATGCAGCGCATGTAACAGTGTCTAAATATTGACGTCTACAGGATGGTTCAATCAATACAGATATTAGTGTGCATAGCACAATAAAGATTTTAGAAAAATTAATATTTGTCTAACCAAAAAAAAACAATTATAAGTCAGTATACTTAATTGGCATCATGGACTTCAAATTATTTAAAGCCGGTTTGTGCCAGGAAAACAACGTTCAGCAGACGACGTTCAAAACTACTTCGTTTATGTCAAAATCGCAATTTTACCATGTCCTTTGAGTCTGTGACTAGCGAGAATCTACGGCTGCGCCGTAGCCTTGTACTACCAGACCACTGGAAAACAGGGCGGATTACTAGTAGGTTCAGCCTGTCAAATAGGTACGCTTGCTAACGCACTTGTACCGGAAGACATTTTCTGCTAGCGCACCGCGTCTACCTCGGATCTCTGGAATCATTTCTCTTAGTGGATTAGGCACAAGTCTTTAGTGACTGTCAGAGACCAACTTGAACTCTCCAATGTTGTCGTTTCTTGTCCAAAAGCGTTTACTGCTACAGTAATAGGTGTACTGTACACGATAAAAGGTAAAATGGCTGAACGGATAGCTGATGCAAGTGAATTAATTACAGCGTAACTATCACGTTTATGTACATGTAGTATCAAGGCAAGTATAGTATAGTGGTAGGTCTACCCTGCTAGAACAAGTTTTAGTTTTACCCAGGACATGTACATGTTGTGTAGAAATGTTGCATGTGTCACATGTCACATCTTTTTATTGTAGTATTTACTTCAGCACCATAGCTACATTGACTCACACACTTCTCAGTCTATCGCACAAAGCATTGTCTGTCATGATTGATTGTAGGGATGAATCGGTTTCAACTTGGCTGCCATGTCATCTGTCGCACAAGTGCCTAAATGATTGTAGGCCAAGACTTTCTAGGCAGCAAGTCTTGATTTGACACAATAAATCTAGTCTCCTGGTTCCCCATAAATTTATCGAAATTGTCAATGTCTTTTGGGTCCATGTACCTTGCATTGCAAGGTTTTGAAAAGTACCGTTTTCAAAAATAATTTAGTACTTTTTTAATAATAGGCCATGAAAACTTTGCTCCAATAGTGAAGTGCCGCCACTGTCTTGTGCTCTCCTCGATGGGCACACGTCCAACAATGTCTGTATGACACATGTTGACTCCAATTTTTTCAGTGTTGTCTCTATTTCCTTGGTTGTGCAATTAATAGCTGCAAGAACACTTTATTGAGATTTGTGTATAAAAATAAAGAGTGTACACTTTAGGTCTCTTTGCTACAACAAATTTGAACATTCACACATGAACACACAGTGCCTTTGCTCAACTTACTATATAACTCCTTTTCCGACTGTGACTCTACTTCCTCCTTACTGTCAGTTTGTATGGCAGTATGTATTTCACGACTATATTGGCAGAGCAAATAATGCAGTTAGCAGTTCAATCACTTCTACTTTATGAATGATGTTGCACCTTCGGCTATAGGTATCAGTATTTTTGAGAGCACTTGTACGTTCCTCAACTATTTCTACATCATCTATAGTATAAAATGCGTTTTCTATTTCAAATTTATTAATTAATTAAATAACATCGAAAATGTTTTTATATCTGATTTGGATGTCATTTCATTTCTGCCCTTATAAGTACAAATAACATCTATGTACAAGTCCTTAGTGCATTATGCGTGTATCTTCCTGCACATGCTTGTTATAATTACTGTCATTAGCACAGGTATAATCATAGTCATCAGTTGTAATGACGAGCTGTTTCTGTGGCCTAAAATTGATCCAATGTTAGCTGTATTACAATGGGGAGGGCAAGGAATGAAGGGAGGGAGGATGGGAGGGAGGGAGGATGGGAGAGAGGGAGGATGAGAGGGAGGGAGGGAGGGAGGGAGGGAGGGAGGGAGGGAGGGAGGGAGGGAGGGAGGGAGGGAGGGAGGGAGGGAGGGAGGGAGGGAGGGAGGGAGGGAGGGAGGGAGGGGAGAAGAGGCAGACAAACACTC
>NC_085101.1:3217001-3229501 GCF_963422355.1 Corticium candelabrum | reverse complement strand
TTAGCTGGTGACCAAGCTCGAGCGCAGCGAGCATCTCGTATTGCCTGTGTACTGAACATCTTGGCAGTTGTTTCCGCTGGGATCACTGTTGTATCCGTTATGCTTCCAATTATGTTTTGCAGCCTTGATAACGCGAATTGTTGAACTGGAGGGGAAAGTTGCATTCTAGTTGATATTGCGTGATTTGCTCTTGTGTTTAGAGTATAGCTATCAAGTCAGATAAATGTTTTGCAAGTGTATCTGATTTTAGCAGTAACTTTACTGTATACATATACAGATTAGCTTACCAATCAAATAGTACAATTTGTGAAATATTGCGGTATCACCTCATTGCAAGCAACTGTTCTCCCTTCATTAACCAAAATAGCGTTTATTAACTACACTAGTGTATGTGTGTGTGTGTGTGTGTGTGTGTGTGTGTGTGTGTGTGCGCGTGTGTGTGTGCGTGCGTGCATGTGTGCATTTGTGTGTGCGTGCGTGTGTGTGTGTATGTGTGTGTGTGTGTGTGTGTGTGTGTGTGTGTGTGTGCGTGCGTGCGTGTGTGACTGCCTGCTGACGTCAAGCACGCTATAAACTTTATATAATGTAAGATGATACATATATATAATTTGCTAAAACTTCTTAACTCGATTGTCTTCTAAACTAAATGTAACTTAGATCTACTTATTATTTTAAACATAAACAGTGACCGTATTACTGACGGTCTGTTTATGCCGTTCTTACAGTTGCTGTTTCTGACATACGTAAAGTTGGATGGTCTAGAGTACAATGTGAAACATAGAAGTAATGCTATTGTACTTTTGAGACGTTCAGACTAAAGACCTTGGGTTATATTTATAAATAAATTTCTACCAGCGATTTATATAAGTAGAATTTTTTACAAATTCTACTTACATAAAATTAGTCATACAGGTACTTGTCACTGTTGTTCTACATGCATTTACGGTAACTTCCTAACCTATAGATCAATGAACCAGTACTCAAATTTCTACTTTGCCAGGTGATCAATGCTGACATTTCTGTCAATTGTAAGATGCACATGGTTAACTCGTATGCCCAAATTTATTTTTCGTGTGTTATCTAGCGTTTATATAGACTGATCCAAACTATACCTGGAGAATTACTATTAGCTCGGAAGTAGTATTACATAAACCTTGCGTCTACTATATATATATATATATATATATATATATATATATATATATATAAACAACTCATTACAACAATTATCTTGAAATTTTGTCATATAATGCTAGATTGGTTTTACAACTTTTGAATTTAGAGATAGAAGATGTACGTAGTTGAGATGCATGTTTACTTGAGTTATTGGGGATGTTGGGGTGGAGTACATTCACATATGTCATAAATATATTATATGTTATATATGCAAATATATATATATATATATATATATATATATATATATATATATCAATCTTTCCACTTAATTCCTGCATATCTCCTTACTAAATGCTCACTAAGTGTTACCCCCAACGTCATCAAATGTCCCGTAACTTCAAAATTAAATTAGCGTTAGAACTAATCCAATAAACGTACCACACGGGATGCTATGACCATTGTTTGGTGTTTGTGGCATATCCCGCACTTGCAGACAACTGAAGCATGTTGAAAAGGTAAGTCTATGGAGTGTTGGTAACGGGTGTCGTGTAGGCTTGTAGTCTGAGATCTACAATTGGCGGAGTGATGACCTACGTAGTTTACATGCGGCTATTAGCGTTTGCGCTCAGACTAGACTTTGTAGCAAAAAGCGCGCAATGACAAGGGAAGGAGTTGACCTTGACATGAAACTACGGTCTGGACGGTCAACTTGAAGCTTCCAGGGCTATACTTGAAGACTTCTCGAAGGGTAGACGGTAGTTTCATGTCAAAATCAACACCTTCCCTTGTCAATCAACACCTTCCCTTGTCATTGCGCGTTTTTTTGCTACAGACTCTAGTCTGCGCGCAAATGCTAATGACCACACAGGAGATGCTCGTGTGAACTACTAGTACAAGGTCATCGCTCCGCCAATTGTAGATCTCAGACTACAAGCCTACACGACATCCGTCACCAACACTCCCTAGACTTACCTTTTCAACATTCTTTAGTTGTCTGCAAGTGCTGGATATGCCACAAACACCAAACAATGGTCATAGCATTCCGAGTGGCACGTTTATTGGATTAGTTCTAACGCTAATTTGATTTTGAAGTTACGACACACTTGATGACGTTGGGGTGACATCTAGTGAGCATTTAGTAAGAAGATATGGCAGGAAGTAGGAGGGATGATGCCAGACTGGAATTATCATACGGGCACCGGACAAGACTAGTGCTTAAGAGTCTGGGGAACGAGGCTTCGCGTGAGGGTCAAACCTTTATGTAGTATTTATACACTACCTTCTTTACTAGTCTGGATCTTCCATTGATTCTACTACCGTATCAGTCAATTTATTAATAGAAACCAATAAAAGTAGGCGTGACCATAGAAGTATGCGTGTCCCGGAGCATCGTGAAGTGTAGCCCCATTTCTAGAAGTCACTCTACGCTCCTGTGAGGCGCCTGATGTACTAGACCATTGTTGTTATGGCATTTGTTGACGTCTAACGCGGTCGATGCACCGTTACAATATTCCTTTCTCTAATTGACTTGGAGCCTCGTTCGTGGATGCTTTAGTATGTTCGCAGTCAGATACTTGCGTATAGCGCATGCATGTCGGACTTTCCCAAATATTCCATTAACCATTGACTAGTCAGCCACCGAAACACGCTATTGATGACGCTCCAAACTATTCCGATGTACTCTCGACTGCTCAACCACCGAACCACAACGTTTGCCCTCAACATGTCTACCCAATGTATCCCGCACAGCATCAAGTTGTGACCCACTAGCAGGTTTGCTTTACTTCGGACGTCAGTCTAACTCTATGGGCGTCACATTCTTCTGTGTATGATCAGGGTGAAATATTACGTTGGACTGTCTGTCTTCATCTTGCTGTTCTGCTGCTTTCTATTGGAATATTTGCTCTGCTGAACTCGTTAAAGGTATTCAGACACACAGAACAGTATCAACACATTCTGTCTTGCGTATGTTTCGATCCAACTGCAGTTGTACAAGTGCTTGGATTACGTCTATAGATCTATTCTTGTCGTGTTTTTTCATACCATCTTGTTACCTTGTGGCTAGGCTGTGTTGCTAGGCGGTGTTGCCGTGTTTCCTAGGTTCGCAATGCTATCACTGCTGATGACGAATTTAGTGCAACTGAACCGTCTACTACTGCTCAACGACTGAACATCGTTGGAATTTTATGTGGCGTTCTTATCTTCATCGTCTTAATCAATGCGTGTTGTGTATATGTGGCGAATAAGTCTTCTTGCTATAGCGACAGTAATGGTCACGAGATTTGTTAATCGCAAAGAATGATGCCATCTGTCTGAACTTGAGAAATTTTGTTGCTACTTAGACTGAAAAAGCTGGTAAGTTGTTTTTTCATATTTACGGTTATTTCTACTAATTTTTTTGGGATGTTGTAATTGATTTCTCAGCTATTATTACACGTTTGTAACGACTTGTTTGAAAACCGCAACTGTTTTAGTTTTCAGGCCAAAATATTGATCTAAATGCAGGCATATGGATCCTTTACAGCAACAGTTTAGTAGCTATTTTGCATGTGTCAGTTTCTGGATCAAGAAGTGATGAGATACAATTATAGTAACTATTTCAAGGTAAACGAGTATATTTGCTTTCTGTGGCACTGCTGTGATTCTATTTGTGCAAGGGATTATTTGTTTTCAAATTTTGCCAATCGATGTATTGAAAGATATACTTGGGTTAGTAGTAGATCAAAAAGCAATCTATAAGATATATACTTGTATAGTTGCACATTAGTAATAATAGTAACAAAAATATATGTTTAGATTGTATTACGTATTAATTATTAAGTATTATGTATAATATAAACCTTTAAATATAGTAGCTAATTAGAAGCTTTAGAAGCATTTGTCTACATATAAAAACAATTACGTATAATTTAGAATTTAATTAATTTAATTAGCAAAAAGTGACTGTATATTATGTGACTACGTTCTACGTAAACTACAGTTACGTATAACCGAACCAGCCTAATATTAAAAGACATACGACACATACGACTCAATAGGACTATATATAGATAGTAATGTACAGAGTAATGACTTATGCAGAAGTCCTACAGTCAAAATTATCGATAATTGAGTGTGGTTCACAGTTCACACCCATCCGGTGATTTTCCTTGACCGTAGATTAGGAAGCCTGTTCAGTGTTGCGCATCAGTCTGGCTGTGTCTGTAGAAAAGGTTTCGCCTCAATGTCATCTCTAGACTTGAGCAACACAGAAATGCCCGTATGCACTGCCTGGCAGTGTACGTGTCAGTGCATACGTCAGGAACTATAAAGATCAGAAGCATGGACTGCTAAGTATGAGGCAACTGTACGTGTAGGTAGAACTGAGATGAAGAAAGCGCTCATGATCATAATATTCATAGTGCAGAGGAGACGATAATTAACGGACATCAACTCGTACAATCAAACATGATGCAGATTTCCAGCACTAACGCGCTTATATACACAAACACATTCGTAAAGAACTGCTAATACACGGAAGCAGAAATATAACGTCTCACAACAGCAATGTTTTAAAGCATCAGTAGCTCTAACTTTCCCAAAAAGAGGCTAAATGCAACAACAAATCCTCACAGTATCCATTTTCTCTTCGACGTCTTCCGTCATCATTAGTGATTAGGACGTCAACCTGATCGCGTTAAATACAATTATGGCGGTGACGATAAACAAGCCAAAGACTATTCCGATGGTGTTCAGCCTGCGAGCCGTAGCAGAAGCCTCAGACGCCGTAAATTCATCGCGAGCGAGTTTGGCGTCGCGCACCTAAAGACAACGGAAGGCAGTCATGAGACATCCTGCCTCGAGTGTGTCTGTAGCTATAAATAGGGCATGTACCTTTATCGAGTTTATGACCGCGAATATTCCAATTGGAAGACAGCAGCACAGTAAGGTGAAGATTGACAATGCCATGTAATCATCTATTTGAGAGGTCTAGAGGAAGCAGACAACGCCAAGTAGCAATTGCTGTGCTTGGAGAAAAACTAGAGTCTTACTCTTCCTGTTTCTACGTGGACTTGCTGAGAGTAAGCACTCGGATACTGCGGCGTATTTTGCGGTGGATACTCCTCCACTGCGACAGGAGACACCATCTGGACAGACTGATCATGAGGAGGCACTTCCATTGCTTGAGCAAGCTGTAAACACTAAGACCGGATCTCCAACGTAACTTGCTGATATCAAATGCAACTAACGTTTCTTTGTGACGGTTAAAAATAGTGTTTAATGTAGTTAGACGAGGTTAACTCCACCCCATGAGACGGCGCTCACGTTGGACTTGAGGTGGTACCAGAATTAGGACGCATGCACTTATCTTGAGCGCGCCGACTCATTCTTAGCTTTCGCGTCGTTGCGACGCAAGCTCAAATTTGTTGCCCTCCCTCCTTTCCTAGCCTCGGCATCCCAGACCCGGGTAGAGCCGATTCAAAATCGTCCTCCACGGGTCTGGGATGATACCGCCTCTTCTAAATATATTGCAGTTGGTCCTAGTACCAGCATTAGTGTTCAGTTTTATAAATAAATGCATACCTTCCAAATTACGGCCGTAATACAAGAACGTCGAAGACATGTCGCGTTAGAAGATCGTGTCGCATCCCGCTGCACGGGTACCTTTGTCTTTATAGTAGCTACGGTTTTATCATTTGTGTGTTAGTAGGCAACGCGAACGGGACGTTAGAAAACACTTTTTTTTACTAGTGGTGCCGCGGACGCGATCGGCATTTGTCTGATCGCAGAGAATCCGCTGCGAGTAACTGTTAGTAGCTATTAGTCGCCCGTGGAGGCGATAAAAATTCGCGATGCGCGCATTCGCTAGCGCTGTCACTCGATCGTCCGGATTCGAGGTGACTTGCCGCGAAATCGCGACAAAACTTCGCCGTGAATTCTCCGCAAGACTTTTTTCTAGTAGACGTGATCGTAAAGTCGTTGAAAATGCAGCTGGCTGGCTAGTGTAGATGTCGAAGCATCTGTTCGAACAAACGACACTACTAGTTGTCGTTACTGCAGTTGACAGGCGCAGAATACAAACCACGACGTGTAGGAACGTGAGTTTGCGTGAAGAATGCACTACAAGTCGTCGTTTGTGTACAGTGTAGTCTTTGGTAAACAACAGATATGAGTGAGATGTCTTCGTTGATTACAGCTGTAATTAGAAAAGTATGCATTATGAAACTAAACGCTAATGATGGTCCTAGGACCAACTGCAATGTATACTGAGAAAAGGCGGTACCATCCCAGACATTTGGAGGACGAGTTTGAATCGTCGCTACACATGTCTGGGAGACCGAGGCTACTCCCTTCCCTGTGTCCCCTTTCTCCATTACCTCCCTATTTGAGGGCGCTGACGTGACAAGGCGCGGGAGGTGGAGTCCGGGTTCAAGACACTCCTGCCTACCAGCAGGAAACCAACTAGCAATTTGGGCATGCGCAGTCACTCGGGCTCCGCCCCTCGTCCATCAGCCAGACCTTCGTAAAGCAGGTCTGAGCAGTTCACAAAGACGGACAACAAGGTAAGCATGGTCCTTCTAGATCGAGTTTCGGCGAAGGTAATGAGTAAAATGCGTATTATTTAATAGCAAAGCATTTGATTGCTTACAATTTAGTCTCTGAGATAGTCTTCAAAATGTTGTCTAATTAGACGGATCTGTGATGCATTGGTTTGAAATCATTAATTCATAGCCTCAGCACTCTAGGCTACCATTTGCTTTCGGTGGTCCTTCCGCGCGAGGATTGCAACGGGACTGTATCACGTAATGTTCTCTGCATTGCCTCATTTTGTAGTAAATAATATCTCAGTGCCGATCGATCGTTTACAGAAAGAAGAGAAACTTAGAACGACCGTCGAAAACATGAGAAAAAACTGACTTCAAAAGATTTTGATTGATATTTTAACAAACATGTAACCAGAAACTATTTTAGCACATTTTTCTACACAAAACTTTGCTTCAAGTATACTAATTAGAACAGCTAAATAGTCAAGTACGAGAGATGTTGCAAAGATACAAAGACAGATTAATTAAATTACAATTTAATAATATTGATTTTAGTAAGTAGATACTTGATTTAACATCAAAATTGCACTAAATCCAGCAAAGCGCTTTCTTCCTTTGTGATTTCAACATCTCTTATGACCAACATAGTCGCGAGAGCAAGAAACAAGGTCCACCACAAGTACCACAACCGCAACAATGACCATAAAAACAACACCAGAAATGATCCCAACAAGATTCAGTCGACGAGCAGTAGCAGACGCTTGAGTCGCACTGAATTCGTCACCAGACGCGTTAGCTTCGCGAACCTAGAGAACAGAAACATCGCCTAGATACAAGGTTGCAATATGGAATGCGGAAACACGACAGGAATAAACTTACGGTACGAAGAATTGAGGCACTTATACAACTACAGGATACCATACAGACATCCGCAAGATCGGAGTACACTGTACCTTCATCGAGTTGAGAAGAGCAAATATTCCAATCGGTAAACAGCAGCACAGTAGAGTGAAGATCGATAGACCGAAATAGTCTCTTGCCTGAATCAGTCAGGGAAGACAATTCTAATTTAGATCGACGTCTGCATGTAGTAGTGTAAACCTGGTAATCGGTCACAACTTGATGTCGTTCTGGATACATCGAGAGGCGACGTTGAGGATAGGCGTTTTGGTCCAGTGTCTGAGTGGTGATAGACAAATCAATAGACTTGGAAGATACTGCCTTTGTGTTCAGGAGAAGACTGACGAATGCAATCAAGATTGCATGCATCCGCAAACAATATTAAAGACATCCTGTTAGCCTGACTAGCCGCGGTTTCAAACATAATATGGCATCCCAATATGAATTTTTGATATCCGCATGAAGCTTTAGTAGACAATCTTTCACCAAATTTTGAGTAGTGTGTACAGCAGAGGCGCAGCTTGATCTCTAGAAATTTGGATGCTAAACTTTATAATGCTAAGGAACACGCCCACTTTTATGGATACACCTACTTTTAATAGCTCTAATTGACTGATACGTAGAATCAGTGTGAGATTCAGACTGCACAAATGGATGGCATATACACTATGTACAACTATGGTGCTTACACGTATTTACAGTTCATAACTTTTTTAACCAAGCCTAGAAGTTTTGGGGCTATAGCTAGGTGTATAAGGCAATGCCACGCTACGTCCTTATCAGTATAATATCTTATTAGCAATAACTGGCACTTTGTTTGTATTGCAATCAGAGCATGCCTTGTTTAGTTTGAATTTTACGGTAAACAAAAGTGACCTATTTTGATTGCTAAGCTGAAAGATGAGTTTATAGGTATTGTATTGCTACTTACATAATATTATTATATGCCACCTCTTAGCGTAACTTTTTCATTACAAGCATTGTATGCCATTTGTAACATAATTAGGTATATTATTAACAAATTATATACGATTGAAAATAAGAGGCATTGAGCACAAAGTGAAGGTACAAATTTTAATATTGGGCCGGTTTCATTATACATAACTGTAGACCACGTAGAACGTACAGTCATGTAATATACAGTCGCTGTTTGTTAATTATTTAAGTGGAGGTGGGGATGGAGGTGAATGTGGGGGTGGGATGGAGATGGATGTGGGGTGAGGTTGGGGTTGCGGTTGGGTTGGGGTTGGGTTGGGGTTGGGTTGGGGGTGGGAATGGGGGTAGGATTGTGATGGGGTTGGGGTTGGGGGTAGGGGTGGAGTTGAGGTTGGAAGTAGGGGTGAGTTAGATGTGGGGTTGGGGTGGATTGAGTGGATGGGTGTGGTTGGATGGGTGTGTGTGTGCGTGTGCAAGTGTGTGTGTGTGTGTGTGTGTGTGTGTGTGTGTGTGTGTGTGTGTGTCGGTGTGTGTGTGTGTGTGTGTGTGTGTGTGTGTGTGTGTGTGTCGGTGTGTGTGTGTGTGTGTGTTTGTGTGTGTGTGTGTGTGTGTGTGTGTGTCGGTGTGTGTCGTGTGTGTGTGTGTGTGTGTGTGTGTGTGTGTGTGTGTGTGTGTGTGTGTGTGTGTGTGTGTGTGTGTGTGTGTGTGTGTGTGTGTGTGTGTGTGTGTGTGTGTGTGTGTGTATTACTACAGTGCAGTAGAAAAACTTTATAAGATAGCTGAATTCAACTCTTAATTGAAACCAGTAGATTCAATACGATGCATCACATTCTTCAGCTCTTTATATATGGGTTATTGATTATTTCAATATATTTGATTCTTGATTGCTACCTAGCACTGTCTTCGACTTCTATGAACTCAAATTTCTACTAATAAACTTTCCTGCTTTTATTTCAGGAACCACCAACTGAATGAAGAACTCTGTTGCTTATGTCATGGAATATGCAGTGAATTTACGTTCAGAACAACACATGGTAGTTGCCCGTGGCATGCTAAAACATTCATTATGGTTTGCTACAGGTACTATAGATGTAATGACACTGTTTAGATGGCTGCTTATTCTATGATTTCTGGTGGTATTATTAATGGTTTATATTATGTACGTGAATTAAGAGTTTATATTAAATTATTCAATAACTGTTTTCTATGTTTTCACTACATCATTATGTATGATGTCGATGCTGACCACTCTCTGTGTCTAGTGGGGAAAAGAAATAGCCACTGCTGTTACACGTACAAGAAGCAGATCATCTGTTAAAAGTCAGATATTCGACTTGATTCACTGTGTTTAACGATTTTGTTCAAACATGACAGCAAAAATTTTATTAATTAAACTTGCACTTCTTGTAGATTGTTCATGACTATATATGGATATCAACTCATATGGAATATTAATACTGAAAAAAAATATTTACCACTAAATGCAATGTCAATCCTTTTCAAAGTATCACTCCAGTACAAGTACAACTAGTAACTAGGAATACTTTCATCACTTACGTTTTCTTTAATGCTACCACAAGCTTCACTAATCGTGACTCCTTCTAATGGTAAAATGCATGGCTTAACAAGGACTTGGCTTAGCTCAGAATCAGTCAGGTTCCATTACAGTGTAACCAGTAGAAGACGCCGCAACACATTTGTCGACAAGACCTTCTGTTGAAATGACAGTGGATCAACTGTCTAAAACAGACCATTTGAAATTATTCAGAATAACAATTCTATTTACCACAATTTCTCTAACGTGTTAATTTCCTTCCTCGCAATGAGTTTACACATGCATATAATTAATAGTCAATGTTAAAGATACAATAACCAAATAATAATAACAGTCCTGAATGGCTTCGATTTGAATCAAAATAATGTATTTTCTCAAATTAAAAGGTATGTTGTTCTAATGTTGCAATACAGTAGTGTTCTAAAGTAGCATTCTATTAGAGCATGTTAACATTTGAGTATGTAATTTCAATTTAAAGAATTACAGTATGGTGGTTCAATTTGGAAAAGCTAAAAAAACAATAATTATTGATTTAGTAAGTTCCAAAAACACAGAAGTCAACTGAGTAATACAGACTACATTTAAAACTTTCAAGAGGTGATAGTATTGGCAAACACTATTTCCTCTCTTTCTTACAGACACACAGACACAGACACAGACACAGACACAGACACAGACACAGACACAGACACAGACACACACACACACACACACACACACACACACACACACACACACACACACACACACACAGATACACACGCACACACACACACACACACACACACACACACACACACACACACACACACACACAAATGAACAATGGACAAATGTCAAGCAGGGCCGGATCCTGGAATTTTTGAAAGAGGGTGTTCACCTTGTGGCAATTATTTACAGCATTACTAATTTTCTCTTTTCTAGTCAAATTTTATAAAATTAATGAACCACAGCTATTGAAAAAGAGGGGCTTTCAACCCCCTAAACCAAGCCTCTGGATCCGGCCCTGTCAAGCCCTCGACGTCAACTCTAGAGTCAGTTGCTGAGATAGCTCCCCCTGCCTCTAGAGACAGGGCTTCCATGCGCTACGTGGAGTCTTAGGGCCAGCGCTATATTCCACATGGAGCTTGGCCAGACTCATGCAAGGGCACTGACAATGGCGCATCTTTGGGACTGGAAACCAAGGCCCACAAGTACCCGTCTGCTGCATGACATTAGGGCAAAGCCAGCAATCATGTCCCCCTCCCCGCCACACACAAAAAAACAAACACACAAACACACACACACACACACACACACACACACAAACAAACAAACAAACAAAAAGACACACACACGCACAGACACAAACTAGCTAGTTAACTAAACTCAATGAACCCATCCTTACATGTTTGTTTCTGTTACACCAGTCATTCCTTTCCAAACCAAAGGTAGTGCTAGAATAAATAATGCCAAAAATTGATCACCTGTTGTCTTTGACATTTTTATTAGCAAGAATAAATTGTAAACTTGCCGTAATTCATGTAGATAGACAAGAAAACAAAGAACCTTACTGATGTGTCTTCGTTTTACGTTTCCGTGTGAGTATATCAATCAGATGCACGAACTGCTTAACGCACGCTACAATTATACGAAACCGTGGTTAGGAGCCAAACCCAAACCCAGAGATATAGATAGATAGATATTAACTGTATCAACAGCAATCAACCTATAATTCAATTTATCTGGCTCCACACTTTCGGCTTGACTTGTGACATTTGCTTGTAACAAAGTATGGAGTCAGGTCCTGGATAAGTCCTTACTTATCTCGTCGACATTTTTACAACGCATTCTTTACTGTATTAGTGTCAATTCTATTCATAGCAGCCATTGTTAACAACGGAGAGAAATCTCTGGAAGGGGTCCCGACTACAGTAGTAACATTCATGCGCGCGTTCGGTTGTTTTTTTTTCTGTACGGTGTGGCCCCATAACGCAAATAGAAGCCGCCCGAAACAAATTCGCGGCGCACCGTACGTCGGAAATAATCCGCTGCTACACCGGACTATTTCGCCATTTGAGGTTTTCCTGAACTGTGGGGTCACACCTAGACAAAGTCCAGGATGTGCACGTGTTTATTGATTGCGCAGTCAGTTGTCCAGCGCGATGATGGAGCTTTCCGAGTCTATCGACTTACAGCCCATCACATCTCAGCCACCGAACCACGATCTCAAAGTTTCCTCCCAACCTGTCATCCCAGGTTGTCCAGAACTACCGACCGTCAGCAGGCAGGTTCAGATGTTGCTATATATAGACTACTATTACGTACCCGACAACGTGTTTCTGATCTATAGGTGACAGACTATCTGCCACTGTCTCTGTGTACCATGCTCTACTGTTTCTTTCCAATTGGGATATTTGCTCTCATCTACTCAATTAGGGTAAAGATATCAGCATCTATATTTAGTATTAACTTTTGTGAGTGAG
>NC_085101.1:3204501-3212001 GCF_963422355.1 Corticium candelabrum | reverse complement strand
ACAATTGTGGTAAACTTCATTATTTGTACACATGACAGGAAATTCACTTGCTACCTTGTAGGTTCTGGACATCAAGAGAGCTGAAATCAAGTACCTTGATTCATTTCAACCAAACCAAACCAATTATACAGTTGTAGCACGCATTCGGTATAGCGTTGCAATGAATTTGATAACCTGTGCTAATTATTGACACAAAACCCTTGTTTGACAGAGAGTTCTTACGATGTGAAGCAGCAAAATGGAAGTTCAGTGTATCGGGCAAGTGGCCTTGCATAGCCGGATTCTCTCTAAGAGTCAGCATATATAAATTTGTTGCTTTAGGAAGACTTACATTTTCTGTTATGCATTAGATTTCCAAATTCAAACCGATAAAGCAGATTGTGGTGTTTTCATATGTATGGTAAGTAGCTCCAATGCCATGAAGATACACCTGTTGTGTGTATGCTTAACTTTCTACAACAGCATGCACTCTATCAAAGGATGAGACTCTCATACAACTTCAAAGAAGAATGTTGTTCATGTGTTTCGCACACTACAAACAGCCTAATTTTCTTCACTACATTTTCCGTATTAGTGCCACATGTCATTAGTACGATCATGGATTTGCAACATAATTTGTCTCAAGAAAGATTCACACTGGTACAAAATAATTGCTGTGGACATATACCCCACTGACATTTGCAACTTTCAAACCAAGCCAGGACGCTTTATCAGTTATTCTTAGATGGTTCCGCATGTCAGTGGCAAACTGGTCTTCTTCTTTTTACACTAACTGACAAATTCACACAGGAAACCCTGCCCATCAGTACACTGGCCCCGTTCGAAAGTTGCTAGTGCAAATGGAGTAATTAAGAACCTACATAATTATATAACCACACACACACACACACACACACACACACACACACACACACACACACACACACACACACACACACACACACACACACACACACACACACACACACACACACAAACACACGTGCACACACACACACGCACACACACGCGCACAAACACACACACCTGCATGAACACTAAACCTTGAGCTTTGAATCTTGAATGTACAGTTCTTGGAAACTGACTTCAACTGCAAGTAAAACACAAGCAGACAACAACAGTAAGTAAAGTGTGTCACTACAATTTTTAGATAGTAAAATAGATTCCCTGGATGTCTTGATAGGTGATGTAGAAATCATAGATGACAAATCAACAGAAAGACATTCGCCAAGAAGTCTGTTGCAGAAGAATGGTTGGTTAATTTAGCAATATGTATTGGCTTTTGCAACATACAAAATCAATCTGTGTGCAGACATTTTACTTGTACATGATGATGTCAATGACAATTATACCTGGTTAGTCAGTATATAGTTACATAAAGTTGCTGCAATGGATGTGTTGCAATTATGTATGGTACTTATAGTGTAACACCAACAAGAAGAAATTTACAAGTATTATCAGTTCTGTTAATTGATGTCATATGATCATGTTTTCACTTAGTGTGATTCAAACAGGTTGCTCCGCTGTCGGATAAAGACATCAGTACTCATGCTCTTGATAGTGACAGCTACAGACTTCAAAAGTGAGAACACAAGAATCAAGGAAATCGATGGAGAAACTTTGGAACGTGACCTGTTTAACACTTCTCTATTGCGGTTATGTCAAACAAGGGCAACCTTTGAAGAATGGAAGGCAGGAAATGATGATGATACCATAGTAAGTTATATTATAATTTTGTAGAGATCATTTGGAATGTGTGTCAGTCCAACAACACACTAACAACACACATATTCACACATTACAAATATGGTAGACCAAACAATTTCGTCATTTGTACCTTGTTGCTACAATTTCTGAAAGTGGTCTTCACACTTTCAAAAAGAACTTGTCATTTTTATGTACACTTTTGCTCAAGTGAGTGTGAGCAGCAAGATAAGAACGACAACTGACTTTTTGTCACTTTGCTGCTGAGCACAATTATATATATATATATATATATATATATATATATATATATATATATAGTCAAATCAATGATTAAATGTTTACTGTTATTTTATTGCAGCTCAGAGAACATCCAATAGAAGAAAGAGAGTGCTGGCTTAGTATTGACTTACGTGTTGCTCTGTGGATGGATTACAGATGCTTTGTCAACAAGCCTCATTTAAAAACTGTGGGTGATTTTGTGCTTGTTACAAACAACCAGCACATTGACTTCGACAACTTTGCCGCAAAATATACAATGCCTGACATATACCTTGTACCTGCAGCAGCTCTGCTCAAGTATTGGTGCAGGTGCGGGCAAAAATACCAAACTCCTATTTATAAATATGGGAAACAATACACTTACCTTAACAGCTCTCAACTAGATGATCTGTGTGCTTGGATACGTGACATGAAGAAACAATTCTATAAGCATGGTAGACAGATCTTTTATGGGTTACAATAGCTATATTAATGTAATGTTGTCTGTTCATTGAATGTAATCATGAAGTCAGCCCAAGACTCATAAGCACCGTTTCAGGTTTAATACAACTCCTGTTGCATATTGTTTACAGCAAACTTGACATTGTGAAGTTCTAAAGTCCCTATCAATAACCAAGTTGACATGCTGTTGCCAGTATAGGTCATTCTGTTAACCTTCAATGCTTTGGGAACGGCATGCTTAGAAATTGATCAATATCTGGACTTAATTTTATGTTATCACAACCTGTAGCACTTACAGTCAACAGCGTTTTCAGAATACTTCATAAACTCTATTCTTGAGCCACATCAGTCTACTTTTAAAGAAAGGTATCTTTCGCACTTGTATAATGTGTTGAATGTATATCCATATACATACATCTATTGTGTATATTGTACACCCAAATGGGAAGCACCAACAGCCACTGCCAACATATAGGTAGATAATATTTCTATAAACGGCACAGGGATACAGTGGAGTTTGCTATAGCAATCCTCAAAGTAATTAATCCTTGATATGATGAATTTAGTTTTGATGTCCTGAATGTGCAACAACAATCCGGATGCGTTCACTTATTACAAAATTCTAGTGTCTCCTGCAATTCATTTATCAAAATTCCACTGTATGTGAGTAACCTCTGAACAACAAAAACTTACACATACACATAAATCTACAATTACAGCTGTATATAGTATAGTATATGTTAATTAAAAATCCTAATCAGGTCAAGAGTAGTCTAGATCTCTTCCCATGATAGACAGTTTGATCTGCATCATATTGTGTAAGATGAACCCAAGGGAAAAACAAAGTTTATAACCAGTGCTGTACCTATGTTGCGCCAATCTAATAACTGGCTTCATTAGCATAATTGATTGACAGATCCGGATAACTGCATCCAAAATATTTAATACAATATATTTTGTACTGTAGATAGAGTAACTATCATCTGGCATTCTAGAATCCATAATAAGTCAAAAGAGAGATGTACAAAATACAAGTAGAAATGGTCATCACTTCTCTTGAACATAATTTCCTATGAAATTGTTTCACCAGAAAGATTGTTTGTAGAACATTTGTCTACTAAGAAATATTTATCAATTATGTCCCACAAAAGCAAACAAAGACATGGACATTTTAACATGAAGACAACTGTAATCCTACCAAATTGTCCAGGAAATAACCTGTGTAATAATTATGCCTTTACTCAGTCTCATACTGCAAAACACCAAAAATTTGTGATGTAGATTGCTATTATTTTAGTTAACAACTTAACAATGCTAATATACAAAATATTTAACATCCATACCACTGAACACCAGCAACAACAGCATTCTTAATATTAGTATCTCATAGTATTTCATGTTATATATCACCAAAAAACATTCAGTCATATATTCAACTTTGCAATCACTATACAGTAGACAAAGCAGTTAATTGCTGCATAGAAGTTTAATTGCCACTAATAAAATTCAAAAAGCTATGATTGGTTTTACAAAGTTACACAACCCGGTGAGAAACAGCTAATGCACTGCAAAAGATACAGGTACAGTACATCCATTGCTCTTTTGTCTGGCAGAGCTTGCCTCCAGCCAAGCTTGCTTACAGCTATTTAGCCAATAAACAATTCCACTAATATATATATATATATATATATATATATATATATATATATATATATATTTTTTTTTTTATATTATACATATATATTATATTATAGGTCCCATAGGGGACTAGCAGTACCATCTAAACTGCATCTAGCTAGTATCATTTTAGCGTTGCTACACCACAGTCTAGTAGAGAGTTGCTGATGAAAATGACAAACAGACTGGCTAATTGAAACATTATGTTTAAACGAAGCTCTACGTGCTATGATCTTGAGCACTTGAAGGCTAGCAGCTGTCCAGAGACCCAGAGTCTCTACTACTAGCGGATGAAAAAGGCTGCCTGTGCTGGACACATTCAGGTGATGTCGTTCGTCCTTTTCCATCTCTCCTGCATCAGATGCTGCACCTGGATGACTTGCTGCTTGAGTGAGAAAAGACGGTTGTAAGGAACTTCGTACCGATAAGTCAAAGTAGGCAGGCAAACCGCGCTCGAAATCTGGATGATAAACATCTCCTGGTCTTGTTTGGTTGCTACTGCTACATCTTGCCTCCCGACGACAACGAGAATCATCTGTAAGCAGTGCGTTGTACACCACTTCGCATAGAGCATCATGACGTTTCGTTGTCAAACTCTGTCCTTGATTACATCCCAATAGATGGTCACCAAACTTATCAATAATGTTACCACAAGGGCAGCGTTTGGAGTTTGGGGAAGGGAAAATGGGGATACCCAACCATATCCGTAGTGCCACACTAAACTCTCTTTTGGGCATGGAAAGGCCGAGATTCGGGTTCGGTATTGCCCGTAGCCATGCCCCAGTGTGTTGACCAGAAATGGTATTCAGTCGAGCTCGATCCCTTATGCTCGCCGATTCTTTGAGTGAAGACCATAAAGCAGAGTCCAACCGAAGTTGCAACTGATGCTGACTGGTGGAATCAATTTTGTGGTTGTTATCTGGTAAAAGGAGTTGCAAAAAATCTTGGGCCGTAGACTCCCCTGGAAACACAATCGCCTGGCCCTCATCGGAATATATATTCTTATTTTAGAGAACAATTACCAGTTCCCTGCCAAAGTTGGCAAATCCCAAAAGTCAAACTCAGTGTCAAATCGTAAACTAATTAGTGCAAATTATACTTGCAGTAGACTGAAATAAGCGAACTGAAATCTGTTGCAGTAAGTTACTGACTGCCCTACTAAAAGTTATTCTGCTCTTTGCTGTGGGCTTGGACGCTATAACCTTCAAAGTGGCAAGACTGGAAGGCATCCACAAACTCTATACTAGCTATCAGATAAGTAATGGCATCTGGTCTTGTCTAATAAAATTAGAGTACATGTACAGTGACGAGTGGGAGTCTGATAGTGCGTGTGTGTATTGCGTTGCGTTGAGAGAGTAGTGTGCTGTTGATTAGTCTGCAGTGAGCTGTTGCGTGAATAATCAAAAACGTGGAGAACCATAGAGGTAGATAGATATTAACTCTATCAACAGCAATCGATCCATAAATCAATTTACATACATGCAATGATGAATACCTGGCTCCACACCTTCGGCTTGACTTGTGTATCAGCTTGGCTTACCAAATAACGCAGTATGTAGCATGTCTTTCGTAAACAGGTCCCGGATAAAACTACTTTTAGCTCGTTCGTTTTTACATTGCATTGTTCACTGTTTTAGTGTCAATCCTATTCTTCGTTGCCATTGTTAACAATGGAAATATCTCTGAAAGGGGGTCCCGACTAGAGTAGTAACATTCATGCGCGCGTTAGGTGTTTTTCTGTAGGCTGTAGCCCCATATAGCAATAAGAGCCCCCGAAACAAATCCGCGGCGCACCGTACGTCGGAACAAATCCGCTGCTACACTGGACCTAATCCGCTGCTACACCGGACTAATTCGCCATTTGATGTTTCCTGTTCTGTGGGGTCACATCTAGACAAAGTCCAGGATGTGCACGTGTCTATTGATTGCGCAGTCACTTGTTCAGCGCGATGACGGAGCTTTCCGAGTCTATCGACTTACAGCCCATTACATCTCAGCCACCGAATCACGATCTCGATGTTTCCTCCCAACCTGTCATCCCGGGTTATTCAGAACTACCGACCGTCCCCAGTCAGGTTAGGATGTTGCTCTCTAGAGACTACTACCAAGTACCCGACAACGTGTTTGTGATCTCTAGGTGACAGACTATCTGCCACTGTCTCTGTGTACCATGCTCTACTGCTGCTTACCAATTGGGATATTTGCTGTCCTGTACTCAATTAGGGTAAGATATCAACATTTATTTTTAGCATTAACTTTTGTGATTCAGTGATGCGTGGGAATAAGTCACGCCCCTTATCTGCACGTCAGCCTTACTGATATCTCTATGAGGCCTGTAGTCATAAAGTAGTAAAGTTGAAAATTAATGTTAATTACTTAAGGAATTGGTCGTGCTTTGTACAAAGTTTTGCGACAAGTCGTAAATAGAACTAGACACTAAGCTATGCTATTCTGAAAGCCTTGACGATAGACTGTAGTGACGTCATCAAAAAATAAATATATAAAATATTATTTAATCAGGTATTCCTTATTTTGGAAGTTTAAGAAATCAAAGACTGACAAAAGTACAAATTTTGAAACGTAGTGGAGTTGAAACATAGCCAACAATACAAGTGACTACGGGCCTGTCTATGTCTTTGTTGTGCGCGCTATCTACGTCTATTCTTTCACGTTTTTGTATGTAGTGACTTAGTAGCTCTCTAGGCGGTATTTTAATTTTCCAGGTTCGCGAGGCCAATTTGGTTGGTGACCAAACTCGAGCGCAGCGAGCATCTCGTATTGCCTGTGTACTGAACGTCTTGGCAGGTATTTTCGGTGTAATCATAACTCTAGCCACTGTGCTTCCAAAGATATTCTGTGGCTTTGAACACTCGAATTGTTGAACTGGAAGGAAATGTTGCATTCTAGTTGATATTGCGTGATTTGCTGTTGATTTTAGAGTATAGCTACCAAAGTCTGATATTTGCTTTGCAGGTATATCTGCTGTTTAGCAGTCACTTTACTGTATACATATAGTGAATCACTGCATGTATGCAGTAACTTTTCCAGGCATAAATAATGGGAAGCATGACAGGGCCGCGCTTTGTAATTAGCTTACCAATCAAATAGTACAATTTGTGAAATATTGCGATATCACTTAGTTGCAAACAAGTGTTCTCTATTCATACAACAAACTATCGTTCAGTAGCTACCTCAGTGTTAGTTGTGTGTGTGTGTGTGTGTGTGTGTGTGTGTGTGTGTGTGTGTGTGTGTGTGTGTGTGTGTGTGTGTGTACGTGGTTGAGGTCATGTTTGCTTGCGTGCGTGTTGCACGCTATGTGTGTGCTCGCTATCTATGGCGCGTTTAACTCACACACACACACACACACACACACACACACACACACACACACACACA
>NC_085101.1:3192001-3202001 GCF_963422355.1 Corticium candelabrum | reverse complement strand
AGTCATAAAGTAGTAGGGTTGAAAGTTAATATTAATGAATTGGCGTGCTTAGTACTAAGTTTGCGACAAGTCGTAAATGGAACCAAACACTATGCTATGCTATTATGAATGCCCTCACAATTGACTGTTGTGACGTCATCAAAAAGTAGTTAAATAAAATATTTAATCAACTACTCCTTATTTTGGAAGTCCTAGAAATCAATACTGACCAAAGTACCAAATTCGAAAAGTAGTGCAGTTGAAACCCAGCCAACCTTAATCATGACTACGAGCCTGCCTGTGTCATTGCTGTGTGTTGGTACTTCTATTCTTTCACGTTTCTGTATGTCGTGACTTTGTAGCTCTTAAGGCAGTATTTCAATTTTTCAGGGTCGCAAAGCCAATTTTCTTGCCTGTGTACTGACCGCCTTGACAGTTGTTTTCGCTGAGATCATTTTTATAGCCATTGTGCTTCCAATAATGTCTTACAGCTGTGAATTGTCGAATTGTTGAAGTGGAATGGGAATCTGCATTCTAGTTTATATTGTCTGATTTGCTGTAGAGTATAGAGTATAGCTAACAAATTCTGATATATGTTTTGCAGGTATATCTGGTTTTAGCAGTATAAGCTTCACTAGTCGTGACTCCTTCTGGTTAAATGTATGGCTTCACAAGGACTTGGCTTAGCTCAGAATCAGCCAATGTTACATTCACAGTGTAACCAGTAGCATACGCCGCAACCCATTTGTCAAATAAGACCTATCGGTGAAAAGACAGTGGATCAACAATCTAACAACAGATCATTTGAAATTATTCAATTCTATTTATCAAAATTTCTTTAACGCATTGTTTTCCTTTCCCACAATAAGTTTGCACATACTTATAATTATTAGCCAATTCTAAAGGTAAATTAATAACCAAATAATAATAATAGCAGTTGTGGCTTTAAATTGATTCAAAATACTGTACTTCCACAAATTGAATGATATGTTGTTCTAATGTTGCAACACAGTAGTGTCCTAGAGTAGCATTGTATTAGAGTACGTTAGCATTTGAGTATGTCACTTTAATTTGAAAAATTACAGTATGCTGGGTCAATTTCGAAAAGCTGAAAAAACAATAATTATTGATTTAGTAAGTTCCAAATACAGAGAAGTCCACTGAGTAATGCAGACTACATTTAAACCTTTCAACAGGTGACAGTATTGTCAAACACCATTTCCTCTCTTTCACACACACACACACACACACACACACACACACACACACACACACACACACACACACACACACACACACACACACACACACACACACATGGACACATGGACAAATGTCAAGCCCTGCACGTCATTCTTGAATGACGTCAACCCTAGGGTCAGTAGCGGAGATAGCTACCCTTGCCTTTAGAGACAGGGCCTCCATGCGATCCGTGGAGGCTTAGGGCCAGTGCTACAATCCACCTGGAGCTTGGTCAAAGTCATCCAGGGACACTGAATATGGCGCATATTTGAAACTGGAAACCAAGGCCCACAAGTACCGTCTTCTGCATGATGTTAGGACCAAGCCAGCGATTATGTCCCCCCCCCCACACACACACACACAAACAAACACACGAAACACACACACACACACACACACACACACACACACACACACACACACACACACACACACACACACACACACACACACACACACACCACACGCACACACACGCACACGCACACGCACACGCACACGCGCACACACACACACACACACACACACACACACACACACACACACACACACACATACTTTTAAGCCGTCATTTGTAGACGGCTGAGTGGAAAACACGGTTTGCGGACTGCGGATCCAGGGATCCTGTGTTAGAGACTATCAGGTAACCTCGTGCGCCTTATCCGCCATTAAATTGAGCCAATCTCGCGTACCCAGACCGCCTACAATGTTCATGCGCACAGTTTTTACCCTGCGTCGACCTTGATAGTGACTTCTTCTTCCTACTTTCCTGTTCTCTTCTAATCAGATGATATTATCAAGCAGGTGTTGTGTCCAATTCTACTTCTCGACGGTTCATTACGACGCGTTAGTGACGCGTGCAAGTCGCTGTGAGCTTGCTAGAGATCTCTTGAAGTACTTCCAATTTCTCACGCTCGCGGCGGTTGCTTCGGTAGATTATGGAAGGACGTTGCTGAACCTGTATTCCTCGAGTTTGGAAGTTTCAGTAGCAGTCGACAAGACGGTACATCTCTGTACAATCAGCTCTCTTGACAGGATCAGGCACGGCAAGGCGCATGCAAGCGGACAGTGCGATTGCACGGCTGGTAGTAGTTGTGAATTGTGGACGTAAGTATCGTTAGTTGCTCTTTGTAGTAGTTGAGTCGTTGGTCATAGTTATGCTGAACAAAAGCAGCGGCGGTTTGTTTACATATATGGTACGTGACAGGCATCAGGCCAGTTGTTCTCTGTAGCAAACGAAAAGGGTTAGTTTGCTTTGCTAGTTTTTGGTTGTTGTGTTTCGGGTTTTGGTTTCGTTGCTTTTGGAGTTCGACATTATAGTTTACTATCAGTGGAAGGCTGCAATACAGGTACCTACCAGTTAACGTTTAGTTCTGTGACAGCTTTAAGTTGGCAATTACAAAGACGATCAGACTGACGTCCTGAACAGTCTACGTTTTCATGATATGAGAGACAGTGTCATCCTTGTCACTGCTTCATTGCTTGTACCCTAAGACTAACGGTCTCTTCTCTATTTAGCTGTGTCTCTGAAAAGATCAAGGTAATGCAGCATAGCAGTTATGTATCCTCGACACTAGGCCTTTGCATTTGGTGGTCTGACCGCGCGAGGACAGCAACGGGACTCTATCACGTGGTGTTTTCCCCGAAAAGCAAAGGGAGGCCTAGTAACTTATTACGTCACGTGACAAGCTAGCTTGTCACCTGATCCATTCCGCAAATGTTGATTGGTCGACTCTAAATAACATTTGATTTACTTCCTGAATATTTCCTTTAAGACATGCGGAAATCAGTAAACAATCGGCCACCTCACAGGTGTCATTTAGTGTGCTACAACAGCTTGTGTACCGACCCAAGAATATCGTTTGGGTGCATTTGTAGGTTGCAAACAGTTGCAGTATTCTCCCTACATCGCAGCGACTGAAGGTATTACTTTAGTCGCGTGCAGCGATTGCTTCTGGAGTAGCTTCAAGCTGACATCAGCCACGAAGTAATTTCACGCGTAGTCGCAATGGCTTTCGATTGATTCCGGGAGCGCGATGATAGTTTAAGACAAAAGCGTACATGTACAGTAGCCTAATCGGTATTGCGTAGTCTTCTAGTCAACGACAAAAGAGGACAGAGTATGCGCGTTGTCTTTTTGCGCGCGACATGGCCGTATAGATATACAGTCATTGCGCTCGTTTCTGTACGCTAACTAAACAGTAAACAGCAACACAAAGGTCAGCATGCATAGTTACTGACTGTATTTCGCGCCTTTCCGTTCCAACACCGTTATTATGACGGTATAGCTACTGTAAACGAAAACACATCTGATCTCTTTCTACAAGTCTTTAGCAATATAAAACAAACCAACAAAGGGTGAGTTTTCCTAATGACATAATTAGTTACGTTGTCACGTGACATAATGAGTTACTAGACCTCCTTTTGCTTTTTGGAGAGAACATCACGTGATACAGTCTCGTTGCTATCCTCTCGCGGTCGGACGACTGAAAGGAAAGGAAGACCTAGTGTCGAGGCTACGTTTCTCTGGTGTCACACTGAGACAAAGTCCAGGATGTGCATGAGTCCATTGCGCAGTCAGATGTTCAGAGCGATGACAGAGCTTTTCGAGTCTATCGAGTTACAAGCCAATCACACCAAAGCCACCGAAACACGATCTCGATATTTCCTCCCACCGTGTCTCCTCTGGTTAACCAGAATTACCGACCGTCCCCAGGCAGGTTCAGATGTTGCTATAGATACACTACTACTACGTATCCGACAACGCGTTTCTGTGCTCTCCTGTACTCAACTAGGGCAACGATATCGACATATATCTTTCTTGTTGATCGATGTCTTTCTACAATGAGTTCATAGGCGTAGGAGGCCGGACCAAACATGTATCTACTTTTAGCATTAACTTTAGTGAGTCAGTGACGCAGGAAATGGGTCACGCCCTTTTATCCACACGTTATTCCTACTATTATATCTATCAGGCCTGTAGTCATAAAGTATTATAGTTGAAAATTATTATTAATGAATTGGTCGTGCTTATTACTAAGTTTGCGACAAGTCATAAATAGAACCAAACACTGAGCTATGCTATTCTCTGAGACTTCATCAAAACGTAATTAAACAGAATATTTAATCAACTACTCTTTATCTTGGAAGTTCTAGAAATCAATACTGACCAAAGTACAAAATTTGAAAAGTAGTCCAGTTGTAACCCAGCCAACCTTAAGAGTGACTACGAGCCTGCGTATGTCATTGCTGTGTCTTGGTACTTCTATTATTTCACGTTTCCGTATGTTGTGACTTTGTAGCTCTCAAGGCGGTATTTCAATTTTCCAGGTTCGCGAGGCCAATTTGCTTGCCTGTTTACTAACCGTCTTGTCAGATATTTTCGCTGGGATCACTTTTGTAGCCATTGTGCTTCCAATAATGTCTTACAGCCGTGAATTCTCGAATTGTTGAATTAGAATGGAAATCTGCATTCTAGTTTATATTGCCTAATTTGCTGTTGAGTCTAGAGTATAGCTAACAAATTCTGATATATGTTTTGCTGGTATATCTGGTTTTTAGCAGTATAAGCTTCACTAGTCGTGACTTCTTCTTCTGGTTAATTAAATGCATGGCTTCACAAGGACTTGGCTTAGCTCAGAATCAGCCAGGTTACATTCACAGTGTACCCAGTGGATGACGCCGCAACCCATTTGTCAACAAGACCTTTTGTTAAAAGACACTGGATCAACTGTCTAAAAGCAGATCATTTGAAATTGTTCAGAATAACAATTCTATTTATCACAATTCTCTAACACGTTGTTTTCCTTCCCCGTAATGAGTTTGCACATGCTTATAATTAATAGTCGATGCTAAAGCTAAAATAGTAACCAAATATTAATAGCAGTCCTGCTTGACTTCGAATTGACTCAAAATACTGTAATTCCTCAAATTAAAAGATATGTTGTTCTAATGTTGCAATACAGTAGTTTCCTAGAGTGGCATTGTATTAGAGCATGTTAGCATTTGAGTATGTCATTTCAATGTGAAGAAATACAGTATGCTGGGTCAATTTGGTAAAACCCCCAAAACAATAATTATTGATTTAGTAAGTTCCAAATACAAAGAAGTCAACTGAGTAATGCAGACTACACTTAAACCTTTCAACAGGTGACGGTTGCAAGCAACATTCATCTGTTTAACATCGTTGTTGAACAGGTTGAATCAGTGACAGGTTCAACATCGCATTGTTCACTGTTTTAGTGTCAATCCTATTCATCGCAGCCATTGTTAACAACGGAGAGAAATCGCTGGAAGGGGGTCCTGACTAGAGTGTTACCTTTAATGCACGCGTTAGGTGGTTTTTTTGTACGGTGTGGGCCCATAACGCAAATAGAAGCCACCCGAAACAAATTTGCGGCGCACCGGACAAATTCTCCCTTTGAGGTTTTCCTGAAAGTCATACCTAGACAAAGACCAGGATGTGCACGTGATTATTGATTGCGCAGTCAGTTGTTCAGCGCGATGACGGAGCTGTCCGAGTCTATCGACTTACAGCCCATCACATCTCAGCCACCAATAGACGATCTCGATGTTCTCTCCCAACCTGTCATCCCGGCTTACCCAGAACTACCGACGGTCCCCAGTCAGGTTCAGATGTTGCTATATTTAGACTATTACTACGTACCCGACAACGTGTTTCTGATCTCTAGACGACAGACTATCTGCCACTGTCTCTGTTTACCATGCTGTACTGCTGCTTTCCAATTGGGCTAATTGCTTTCTTGTACTCACTGAAGGTAATGATATCAACATCTATTTTTAGCATACTTTTGTGAGTGAGTGATGCATGGAAATAGGCCACGCTCTTTACCTGCACGTCATCCCGACTGTTTCTCTATCAGGCCTGTAGTCATAAAGTAGTAGAGTTGAAAATTAATTTTAATTACTTAAAGAAATGGTTGTGCTTAGTACTAAGTTTTGCGACAAATTGTAAATAGAACTAGACACTAAGTTATGCTATTCTGAATGCCTTGACGATGGAATGTAGTAACGTCATCAAAAAGGTAAATATATAAAATATTATTTAATCGGGTATTACTTATTTCGGAAGTCCTAGAAATCAAAGACTGACGAAAGTGCAAACTTTGAAAAGTAGTGGAGTTGAATCCAGCCAATCCTACTAGTGACTACGGGCCTGGCTATGTCTTTGTTGTGTGCGCTATCTACGTCTATTCTTTCACGTTTCTGTATGTAATGACTTGTAGCTCTCTAGGCGGTATTTCAATTTTCCAGGTTCGCGAGGCCAATTTGCTTGGTGACCAAACTCGAGCTCAGCGAGCATCTCGTATTGCCTGTATACTGAACGTAGTGTCAGTTATTGTCCTATTTGTCATTATTGTAATTGCTGTGCTTGTGGTATTATTATCAGCCTGAACACTCGAATTGTTGAACTGCAAGGCAAAGTTTTATTCTAGTTGATATTGCGTGATATACTTTTGAGTCTAGAGTATACCGTATCTACCTAAGTCTGAAATATGTTTTGCATATATATCTGCTTTTAGCAGTAACTTTACTGTATACATATAGTAATCAGCTTACCAATCAAATAGAACAATTTGTGAAATATTGCTGTATCATTCAGTTCCAAGCAAGTGTTCTCCCTCTATACAACAAACTAGCGTTTAGTAGCTACCCTCGTGTTAGTTTTGTGTGTATTTGTGTGTGTGTGTGTGTGTGTGTGTGTGTGTGTGTGTGTGTGTGTGCGCGCACGAGCGCGCATACATTGTTAAGGTCATGTTTGCTTGCGTGCGTGTTGCGCGCTATGTGCGTGCTCGCTATCGCTAATGTAACTTACACACACAAAAAACACACACACACACACACACACACACACACGCACGCACACATACACACACATTTAAAATTGATCGACAAAAATATCGGCTCATGTATGTATTCTTAATTAACATTGTAAAGCAAGTGATACATCTCACACTTTCGTAATCCCACTCAGTAATAGCAGGATGGCCGATGTTCCTCCCCAGTCTGTTGATCATGGCATCGTGTATACGCCACCAGCTAACATTTCTTTTCTCAGCTAAAATTACGTGCAGTACATGTACCAACCACAAGTTGCAACGGTTATTGATCAGGTTAGTCAAATCGAGTTGTTATAGTCTCGTTTAGTGTATAATTTCTTGTGATCTCTGGAAGGTAATTCAACCAAAAGACTACATTGTTCTTTCGTTTTTCACTACATTCTTCTGTTGCTTTCCACTCTGATTTATAGCTCTCTAATGCTGTCTGCAAGAGTATGTTGTGAACGCAGCATATCTCTAACGAGTCTGGCTCCTCCTCTTCATGTGTACGCGTAACTACCTGTTAGGCTCGCGGATGCAAACAACTGGGAGACTATGCTGATGCGGTGTCTGCGTCCAAGTTTGCTCTAAGATTTAATGTCGCTATCATTTGCGGTGTATATTTCATTACTGCAATAATTGTCGTAATTGAAGTGATTTACGTAGCAATTTCATAGTCGTTGGTTGATAGCTACTGAGGAAACGCAGAAGTTGAATGATGGAAGTATCTAGAGAAATGAATCGGGATTTGATTAAAACTTTGAAAGCGTCAGGATTTGTGTTAATTGACTATTTGTCGCTTGCTATAAATTTACCTAGAACAGGCTCGTTGGAAGCATTTTAAAAGTAGTCCGGCCTAAAGCGCGCTAAGAGGTCGTGGCCCGCCAAACGAGCAGTCCGGCATATATTGGCTTACTTCCTAACGTATTTGCACAACTTCTTCTTTAATACTTACTCTCACTTACAAACAATATTAATTATTATAATACGTAACTATACGCAATGACCACAGGGCTGCGAAGATGCAATAGATGACTTACGTTTAAACTTAATTATAAAATATTAGATATTGAATCACTTACTTCAAACAGGAAGTTTCGGGCAATCGTCAATTGTCCGAAGTACAGTTTTTGAAATAGTTGGGCAAAGACCAGACCTACAGGATCGGAGCGAAAATGATTACGTCGTCGTCATTATCATCATCCATCATATTCTATGCATTCGTAATTGTTATCTTGTTTGCAAATGATCTGTAATGATTACAAACGTGTGTATCATTATTTTGTGTACGTTTATACCAACTAGATTATGTTTATTAAATATTGTTTACACACACACACACATTGTGCCGTCTCTCTAATTGTATAGTGTTTATCTGGTAATAATTCTTTTGTAGTAGTAGTGGTAGTATATATAATTAATTGCTCGAGTACTTTGCACTTTTCTAATTTTATTATTAATTTTTTATTAATTAAATTGCAAACAGGAATTAAATTGCAATAAATAATATGCAATTTATTGTATGCAGTGCATACAACAGTGTATAAATATTGACGCCTACAGGCTAGTTCAATCAATGCAGATCAGTGTGCGTAGCACAGTAAAGATTTGATAAAAAATAAAAATTTGTTTAACCGCAAAGAAATATAATTATAAGTCAGTATACTCAATTGCCATCCTGGACTTCAATTTATTTAAAGGCGATTTGTGCCGAGAAAACAACGTTCAGCAGACGACGTTCAAAACTGAAACTTCCTTTTACTAGACGGTACATGTTTCTGCCCGAAACGTGCGCAATAAGTCAACACTTCATCTAGATGAAAATCGCGGTTGTACCATGTCTATTGAGTCTGTTACTCCCGAAAATCAACGGCTGCGCTGTAGCACTGTACTACCAGACCACTGGAAAACCGGTGCAACGGTGGATTAGGTCCGGCTGGTCAAAAGGTTCGCTTGCTAACGCACTTGTACCGGAAGACATTCTGCGCTAGCGCACCGCGTCTCCTTCGGATCTCTGGAATCAATCTCTTCGCGGATTAGGTCCTAGCGCAGCAGCGGATTAGGTCTGTCGACGATATTTTTGGTCCGCGCATTAGCGCGCGCTCTTATTGTTCTTATATAGTCTGCTCCTCTGTTTGTCGGTGTAGATAGTGTCGAATATGATATTTTAGGGCGAAAGACCCAGGCAAGAGTGGAGTTAATCAACAAGCTGATGCACAGGTCAATAATGGCCGTCAAAGTTCAAGTCTTGAACTCTCCAATGTTGCCATTTCTTGTCCAAAACCGTTTACTGCTACTAGGTGTACTGTCGATATAAGGTAAAATGGCTGAACGGATAGCTGATGCGAGTGAATTAATTAGAGCGTAACTATCATGTGATCACGTTTATGTACATGTAGTATTAAGGCAAATCTAGTTTAGTGGTAGGTCTACCCTGCTAGAACAAGTTTTAGTTATCCCCAGGACATGTATATGTTGTGTAGAGTGGTTGCATTTGTCACATGTCACATCTTTTCATTACAGTATTTACTTTACCATCATAGCTACATTGGCTCACACCGTTGTCAGTCTACCACACAAAGCATTGTCAATGATGGTTGATTTTAGAGATGATTCAGTTTCAACTTAGCTGCAATGTCGTCTGTCGCCCAAGTGCCTAAATGATGGTAGGCCAAGACATGGAAGACAGCATGTCTTGATTTGACACAATAAGTCCAGTCTCGTTGTTCCCTCATAAATTCACTGAAATTGTCAATGTCTTTTTGGGTCCATGTACCTTGCACTACTGGGGTTTGAAAAGTATGGTTTTTTTGGAAGAAAATAGTACTTTTTTAATAATATGTCATGCAAAGTTTGCTCCAATAGTGAAGTGCCAGCACTGTCTTGTGCTCTCCTCGATGGTCACTCTTCGAGAAATGTTGGGTAGCTGTTGGTTGGGG